>NC_047128.1:10062561-10364398 GCF_009829125.3 Periophthalmus magnuspinnatus | reverse complement strand
AATGGATATGACTACTGTAATTATAATTTTAATATTATGAATAAATATTAAACCTGGAACTTCATATTGTTTAAACATGAAGTTCCATGTTTAAACAGCTGTTATAGTACAGCAATTTGTTACAAGTGAAAACAACTGTAACCCTGATGAGATCATCAGGAGCAGCAGGTTTGTTGAGCGCATTCTAGTGACATAATGGCAATTGTCCATCCATTCATCCATTTTCTTCCGCTTATCTGGGGCCAGGTAACGGAGGCAGCAGTCTAAGCAGGGACTCCCAGACTTCCCTCACCCCGAACACATCCTCCAGCTCCTCTGGTGGGACCCCAAGGCGTTCCCAGGCCAGCCGAGAGACATAGTCCCTCCAGCGCGTCCTGGGTCTTCCCCGGGGCCTCCTCCCGGTGTGACATGGCCAGAACACCTCCCTAGCGAGTCGTCCAGGAGGCATCCTGAGCAGATGCCCGAGCCACCTCAACTGGTTCCTCTCAACGTGTAGGAGCAGCGGCTCTACTCCGAGCTCCCCTGTGTGACCGAGGTCCTCACCCTATCCCTAAGGGTGCGCCCGGCCACCCTACGGAGGAAACCCATTTTGGCCGCTTGTATCCGCAATCTTGTCCTTTCTTGGTAATTACCTAGAGCTCATGACCGTAGGTGAGGGTAGAAACGTAGATTGACCGATAAATTGAGAGCTTTGCCTTTCGGCTCATCTCCTTCTTCACCACAACGGACCGATACAGCGCCCGCATCACTGTATACGCTACACCGATCTGCCTGTCAATCTCACGCTCCATCTTTCCCTCACTCGTGAACAAGACCCCGAGATACTTGAACTCCTCCACTTGAGGCAGAGACTCTCCACCCAGAGAGGGCAAGCCACCTTTTTCCGGTCGAGAACCATGGCCTCGGATTTGGAGGAGCTGATTCTCATCCCAGCCACTTCACACTGCCCCAGTGCCTGCTGCAGGTCCTGGCTCATTGAAACCATCAGGACAACATCATCTGCAAACAGCAGAGATAAAATCCTGTGGTTCCCAAACCAGACCCCCTCCAGCCCCTGGCTCCGATAATTGTCTCTGTTGGTGATTCTCACAATTATATAAAATGTCATTATATAAAATGTCCTATGAACGATTACTGTCGACTTTTTTTTTCACCATAAACCATATTATTGTTTATTGTCTCAAATCTCAATACAAAATGCAAAAAAGCCTCCAAATATTATTCACACTGTTGAGAGTTTGTAAAGAAACTAAATTGGTTATGTATCATTTCAAGTCAATTCAACTTTATTTCTATAGCACATTTAAAAACAAGTTGAGCTGACCAAAGTACTTCACTTGAAAGACAACAAAACACATATATACAGATAACACCATTCATAGGACAAGGACAACAAAACACCAAGATATTCTGTCTAGTTTGTATTAAAATCAAGTAGTAGCTAGTAAATTATTTTGAAAAATCTGACTACATTCCCTAAATATTTACACAAAATTTTACTTTTGTGTCTGTTTAAGGGCTGCTACCAACCGTTATGTTGCACAGATTATTCAGTCAATTTGTTCTTTTCAAATAATAATGCAACATTAGCCATAGCTAACATGAAGCATAGCTAAGACTGGAATTATGCACACATAGTGTGTTTAGTCCACAGTACTTGTCACAATTGTTAGTCATGATTAATTGAATTGGCTCTTGCAGCTCAGCTTACAACAACCACAATACTGTCATTATAGAGTCCAGTAGATCCAGTGGAAAAGATCTGCCCAGCAGCCGGTCTAATAATGCACTAATAAGTGAATACACTTTATTCAGACTTTTTACATAATGTATACAAGTGAATGTGATGTCACACACAGCGTTCGGCTACAGTCAAATGAAGCTCATCAAGGCTAGTGGTTATAGGGACAAATTTGGAGGCAAGTTCCATATTTGGAATTCCAACCACGAGTATCATAGCAACCAAACAGCCAATCTGGATCGAGCTGGTTGAAGGTAATGCCCTTTCCTGCCAGCACCGCTGGTTTAGCAGGGATCGGGCCCTTAGCAATGCTGTCAATCAGACCTGTTGCTAACTCTAGCGGGAGTGGCCTCGGGGAAAGAAGGCGCCTGATTTGTCTGCTATTAATGTTCATATCTTGATTTATGGACACAATAGCAAAATAAAAATACCGAGACAAGTATGACAGAGGCAGTTAAGGAGAGGGGTGACAGTTATAAAGATATATATTTCAGTAGTATATATATATATATATATATATATATATATATATATATATATATATATATATATATATATATATATATATATATATATAATCATTTTTCTGTGTGACCTGTGGATGCTGTGTCCCAGCTGTGCCTTGCTCCTCCCTCATCTCTAAAACACTCTGTCCATGTCATTACTGAGCTGAGAGGGGGGCTGGTCCTCATTCATCCAGAATCAGTCCCCCACCCCTCTCCCACCCCCAGGTCCCAGAGCGGCTGCTAAAAACCCCTCAGGTGAAAGTTCAATGATGAAGGGGGAACCACCTGCCAGTTACCGTTAGCTCTGACAACAATGGAGTCCCGCCCACTTCTAAGTCTGGTTCTGAAAGTACATTTTCCATTAATTTTTCACGTCGATTTTTCAAAAAAATTCAAATATTAAGAGTTCAAAGGCATCGCCGAGGCTAACCTGATACTTGCTAAGTAATGTCCATAACGCTGCTGTTTTAAGTATATTTAAACACAAGATTCTGCAAAATGCTTTAATAACTTGATGATTTATAAAGTTTCAGAAACAGATGTTAAATAAAATATCTTGTGATCATTGGTTACCATATAGCTGATTAGCCCAGAGCTTTCTAGCATATAGTAATTTTTTTTTTTTGTGAAGTCTTTGGGAAAAATAAATGCAAAATTTGACTTCCAGAACCAAGGAGTGGGTTTGGACATGTTTTGGGTTAAATATATCACAAATAATACATAAATGTCTGAAAGCAGCCTCTAAATAAACAGTATTGTAGTAAATATTTAAACTTACAAATAAAGATGTGATTATTCTCTTAAAACTGTAAGTCTTATAAAAATATAAAGAATGCTTGTAAAAGTTGTTTTTGAGTCATTGAAACACTTCAAAATAGGTAAGACATACTGTGGAACATTCCAGGCACACTAATTTATCTATCTTCTTGGCGACAAGCAGGTTGCTGATCCTCCACTAGAGATGTCACAAAGTGCAGTATAGCCACACACTGTGTAAAGAACAGTGAACTGAGCTACCCACAACATTCAGATCCAGTCAAATGAATCTGATTGAGGCTAGCAGTTATAGCGGTAAATTTGGAGCTGAGTTCCATATCTGGAATTCTGACTGAGAGTATCATATCAACCAATCCTGAGCAAAGCTGTTGAAAGTAACGGCCCTTAACAACGTTGTCAATCAAACCTATTGCTAATGCTAGCAGGAGCAACCTCGGGAAAAGAAGGTGCCTGATTTGTCTCATAGTAATGTTAGTATCTAGAATTAGGGACAAAATAGCAAAATAAAAACACCAGGATCACGTAGAGCAGGTTAATACGAACATTTTAAGACCAAAATGATGAGTCTGACTGCAGCAGTTCGGAGAGAGGGGGCACAGTCTTTCAATGTAAAGAGAATAAGAGCCAATGATGAAGCCAGAAGCGCGCCCATGATCATGTGCAATGATGTTGTGAGAATCTTCTCTAAATATTGACCCAGGACTCACCTGGACGCCTCCTCCACTCACACATACATGATCGTGTTTCAAATGAGACCTAAATGCTCTGCCATGTGCCACAGGTGCTCAGAGGCTAGAGCGAGAAACTAGCATGCTAAAGCACACTTCTTGATTACAATAACACACGAGATGCAAATACATGGGAAAAATCAGGTACTGGGCCTTTAAAAGGAATTGAATAAAATTGCTGTTTCCTTATGGTTCTTATGTAACATCTTATGTAATGCCTTTAAATTTCAGGACTAGAAGATGTAAGTCAGGTACAAGTTTTTAAATGTGAAAAGACAATCTTGCTATTTTTATCCAACCTGAGCCCGACTATCCACCTGTTTTTAAACTTGTGGTTCATTTTAAACCTGGCTTAGTCAGATTTGGCTCACGATTCTTTGGAAGCCTCTGTCGGCGCATTTTGTGTTGATTTGTCTCTGATCTTTGCCTTTGTACAACACAGCAGACTGGAATTCAGGCCCGATATCCCTTATAGCCACTGTCTGATGAAACAAAAACAGCTCCCAGCACTTTTTTGTTTGCCTTTATTTTTCTTGGAATGTAAAGTTCCTCTGGTTTTGGGATGTGTTGAGTGAAGTACAACTCTATGATCATTAAAAAGCACTGCCAACCAAATTGTTCTGCTTTTAAAACAGCTCAAACTGGCGTAGGCCCAGTTCTATAGGGGTGCAAAGGGCACCCCTACAGGACTACAAAGGGGTCTACAAGAGTGCAGAAGGGTCTATAGGGGTGAAAAGGGGTCTACAGGATTGCAAAGGGATCTACAGGGGTGCAGAAGAATCTACAGGAGTGCAAAAGGGTCTACAGGAGTGCAAAGGGATCAACAGGAGTGCAAAACAGTCTACAGGAGTGCAAAGGTGTCTACAGGAATGCAAAGGAGTCTACAGGAGTGCAAAGGGTTCTACGGCTGCAAACGTGTTTACAGGAGTGCAAAGGGGTCTACAGGGGTGCCACGTATTGTTTGTGTATTACGTCTGGTCCCCTTTTAAACACGAGTACAGCCTCAGTCGGTTTGGTCTGTACTCGGGCCTGAACCAATGTAACAATAATCACTTTTCAGTCCCTCCCAAAAGAATGTGCTCACTCGTGTTCATTTTTTTATTTTTGTGCCGATGTATTTTGCACTCATGCTAATTTGGCGTCTTGGAAAAACCTCAGGGCATGTATTGAATGACTCTCCCTTTCTTAATGCCTTACCCAGACTCTGCTGTATAGATGTCAACTATGTAGGACTTAAGACACTGTATATGATTTTTACTGTCTTAACAATGTGTGAACGGCAAAACTAGTTAATTTGAAACTGTTTGCAGTGGTTCAAAGTTATTCCTCACTTACCGTATGCATTCAGAGCATCCAGTTTATTCACAGTGATGAGTTTATAAGCACTTTTCACAATTTTCACAGGCAGTTTTAAAAGTATGGTGATGCTAACAACAACTAGCATGCTACTGCGCAGTTTCTGATTCTCAGTTAAAGATGATATATTGTGCTTGCCATATAGGAATAATCTATGACGGCAGTGCATCATTATGTTATAATTTGCACATTTTAAATCGCAATATTCAAATTCTAAAACAACTTACTAAAGGAAACAAGTCCCTGACTTCCACGTTAGAAAACTGAGGTGCCCAAAGGGTGCTGACATCGCTGTAAACATCATCACAACAAAGCAGATTAGGATTTCACATTTGTGCAGTTGGCATGTTAGTTAGTAGTGGCATGACGGCAATTTCACTCCGGCCTCTAAAAGTTGTGAAAAGCATTTATAAACTCATTACACTGTATACCTAGGATTCTAGGAATCCACCATTTCCCAAAATCCCACCTACTAGTGTCACTAAGGATACTTAGGATTAGACTCGATATGCGATACTGATTCTGATACCGATACCAAAATCATAATAAAAAACACATTCTTTAATTTGACAATAGAATCTTTTATATTCCCATGTAGCCTTATATCTGTGTAATCCTTCAGTGGTCCAGGTAGGTTCCATAGTGGTCCATGGGTTTGTACTAGTCTATGTGGTCTTATACTTGTTTTTATACAGCTCAAGATCATTCTAAAGCTATTCAGAAAAGGTTCATTTCTGTCCTAAGAATGTGAGGTTTTTAGTTTCAATACCTGCTCTAGTATCTAGTTTCTAGTTTTAGTAGTCTCAAAACTAGTTTTAGTAGTGTTAGTGACAACCCTACCCAGTACAGTTGAATTGATAATGTTTTCTTGTTGTGGACTGGGGAAAAGTGTCCTAAAGGATAATTGCTGTGTTCCATTTATCTTCGGAGGCAAGAATTTTGATTTTGATGTAATGATTTCTCTGACTTTGTGTTCCTGTGGGCAAGTCAGAAAAACAATAACCGGTATATTACAGTATGTACAATAATGTCTCAGCGGCAGTCCAGGAGCAGGTTCACAAACCAAGAGTAAACAGTAGTGAGCAACTAAAGACAAAACTGTATAATTACACTGCGAAAGTCTAATCTGGCAAAGTTTAAATTACATAAATTATTTGATTTGAGTAAATTACACTTTGCAGGAAAAATGATCTACCAATGGAACTAGGTATTTTATACTTAAAGAAAATATGCTAAATAAGATAAAAAAAAAAAACAACTATTACTAGATAAGATATGCTAAATAAGATAAGAATCTATTACTAGATAAGAAAAAACAATTCTTTCCACTTAAACTAAGAAACTAAATCTTGTTCCATCCGTTCTCTTCCATTTATTTGGGTTGTGAGGCAGCAATCTAATGCCAGATTTACCCTGTCTGCAGGTTGGGTCCATACTTACCCAGACGTGCACTCACATTCCACTGAGGTCAATGTTTTTAAAGGCTTTTTTAAAGTCTTGACCCATGCGAGTCCCTGACTGCTCCGCACTTGCAGTCAGTGTACATCCAGCATAAACATGGACTCCCAGACGTCCCTCACCCCAGACACTTCCTCCAGCTCGTCTGGGGGGGCCCTCATCGTGTTCCCAGGCCAGCTGAAAGGTATACTCCATCCACTGGATCCTAAGTATTCCTTGGTGCCTCTTTCTGGTGGGACATGCCAAAAACAAATGGAAGCATCCAAAACAGATGCCAGAACCACCTCTTTTTATTCCACTGGTCGATTTTTATTTATTTATGGATTTATTTATTTATTTATTTTATTTTTTAAGTTGAATGTACTTAAATCATGTTAAATTTAAGTAATATGAATTTACCTAGGTATAACTATTTGCAGTGTATTACTTTGGGTCAGCTACAGCCATGTTGGATTTTCTAATTCGGGTTCAGCTTGGGGTTCTGAAATGTTGGACAAGATTCTGAGTAGGAATTCCAAGATGGAAGGGTGTTGTTTCCAAGTCAGAACTATAGCAAAAACCGACCTTGAGGACAAATGGAACGCAGCACATATCCACTTTAGCCAACAAGCTGGCTCTTGATTATAAAAGGAACAACATTAAGAAATATATTTGGCAATATGGTAATGGGAAAAATGTATTCAGGCCAAAAAAGCAAAGAAACTCATTTTATCATTTATACTGGTCATAGGTTCTGTTGGTTATTTTAGGAAATATTTTGAGATGAAAATGAACTACACAACTTGCAAGGGACCATTTAACTTTTCCCTAACCCCAACCCCATCCTAACGCTACCACAACCCTAACCCTACCCTAACCTTAGCTTACTAACACTAACTCCCTAACCCTAAATTTTACAATAACCCTAACCTGCCTAACTCTTATCCTAACCACAACCTGCCCTAACCCTACCCTAATCCCTAACCATAACCTTACCCCTTACCCTACCATAACCCTAAACCCAAGCCTAACCTGCCCTAACCTACCCTAACCCATAACCTCTAACCCCCTAATCTCTAACCATAACCTTCTCTGACACTAACCTCTAACCCTAACCTTAAACCCTTACCCTACCAAAACCCTAACCTTACCTCTAACACTAGTCCTCTAATCCTAAATCCTAACCCTGTCCCCTAGCCCTAACTGTTCCTCCTAACACCAAACCCCTAACCCTACCTTAACCCCCTAACCCTAAACCCTAACTCGCAAACCCTAACCCCCTAATCCTAACGTTTAACCCCTAACCCTATTCATATACCTGGACGACTAAGGGATTATACAAATAGCCCACATAGTAATATAAAATAAAGTATTATTATTTAATGTTGAAAATCACATTCTAATGTCTAAAGAAAGAGTGTTTTAATTCCCATTGTGGTATAAGATCCGTATTGAGTATGGAGCCTCTTCCTTAGTATCGTGACAACACTATAGTTTGTTATGACAAACTCTAGGCATATTCACATCTAGCACTTTTCTCACACTCAATTTTATGATTTAATTTCCCCTCTATGTGTCAGATATTGGGCTGTGTGTTACCGGGGTGTAATATCACAGACTTGTGCCATTGGATGTTTGATATTTGGAGCACTCCTGTTTTTCCAAAGACATTCCTCTCTGATTCTACTACAGCATGTGTCCAGGTCACATGGTTCTGCAGCCTGTCATGTCTGGAAACCACCATCAGCTGTTGGGGCATTTCCAACGGACTGGAACTACTCACCAAGACTATGCTGGTGCTGTGCTTTAAACTGACTACAGCTGCTCATTGGGAGTTGGTTGAGGTGAAGCCAGATTGAGGCGAGTATAATCCACAAATTCAGTAACTTGGTTCATTAATGACAACCGATTATACTTATAGGTTTGAGGTAACTCTTAATAATAAAATTGCATTATCCTGATTCAAAGCACTTGTTTTATTTGGAGTTGTGTCAAATGGTGGCATAAAATACTGGACAGGACTATATATTCTATAATATCAATGGAACTGCACCTTTTGAAATTGTCCAAAAAAAAGGAGACTCTCAGGAGAGTTTAAGTCTATAAGCTACAAAAACATGCTACAATAATAAAACAATATTTTTTGGCAAAATAAAAGCATAGCAAACCATCTGCTTTATACTTTTGCTACATTGTTAAGAAACTGTTTGGGCGGATCAATGGGAGCCGTAGATGAAAGATGAAATAAAACAGAAAATTGACTTTTAAAAACTCCAGTTGGGTGTCAGTCCAATGCCGCACAAGGTTGTGAGACATGTTCAGAACACTAAATACTATCCAATTCTATTTATTTTTGTAAAGACTAAAATCACAAGAGCACTCATCTCTTAAATCTTAACGGGATCATTGATTTAACCAACAGATTAAATCAAATGTCAGACAACAGACATTGATCAATAACCATAAACTGTATAAAGAAGTGAACTAAGGAAGCGTGATATCACCCATAGCGTTCGGCTCCAGTCAAATGAAGCTCACTGAGGCTAGCAATTATAGGGGTAAATTTGAAACCAACTTCCACATTTGAAATTCTGGTCACAACTATCAACCAAAGAGCCAATCCAGCTGCAGTGAGGTTGTTGAAGATAACGCCTCTTCCCACCGGTACCACTGGTTTAGTAGATAGAGCCAGAAGTGTGCCCATGCTCTCTTCCTATTTGGAAGCCGGTTGGCTATGTCCAGTCCAGTTAAGACTTTGCCAATAACAGACACACTAACCAACATTCATAGAAAACCAGTAAATGCAGAACTGTTCCAGAGGCTCCTCCTGCAGGAACAATTAAAAAAAGTAGGAAAAATGGAGAAAAAGAGAAACCTCGAGGAGAACCACAGTGAAGGAGAGATCTGGATGTGTCCAGGACTGAACTGGGACTGAGCCAGGACAGAGCTGTGACTGAACCAGGGCTAAACCAGGACTGTAGCAGGAGTATGTCAGGTCTATATAAACAGTAGTATTGGAGTCACCCGTTTGCATGATTTGTATAGGTTTTGTGCCAGGACGTGATGAGTCTCTGTGTCCTCCTGCACTTTGGACAAAACTAGGACTGAGCCAGGACTAAACCAGGACTGAGCCAGGACTGACTCCGGACTAAACCAGGACTGAACAAGGACTATACAAGGGCTGAACCAGGACTGAACCAGGACTGAGCTAGGACTAAACCGGGACTGAAGCTGGACTGAACACTAAACCTGACTGAATTAGGAATGAACAAGGACTACCCCAGGATTAAACCAGGACAAAATCAAGACTGAACTAGAACTAAACGAGGACTGAACCAGGACTTAACCAGCACTGAACCAAGACATTCAGGCTGCAGATGTGTCCAGGACTGACACGTATTCATTTGCAGATACTACCATAGAGTACTTAGAGTGTAGTTTTTTTTTTGTTTTTTTTTTCTGTACTACTAGAAAAACAACAAAATCCTTCTTCTGAGCTGTTTTTCCCTGTCTGTGGAACAGGTGATGGTTCTGGCCTAGGGCACTTTGTGAATGTCCAAAGAATGTTCTGTTAACTCAGTCCAGCTCCTCCATTATCTGTGTGTGATTCACACTGTTACGTGGACACACAGGTGAATAAGCATTACTAAGTAGGGTTGTAAATAGAGCATCAATAATAGATACTAATTGTAACCTAGTAATATCACCACTGTCAAAACTGAGTTTAAAATTCTAGTATCATGACAACACTATACTGTGTATCAGTATACTATCTCTATCAGTGGTAACTTCTTCATACATTGTACTGTTATAACTCTATATCCTACCATTTACTTTTACTTTAGTAGCCAATTATTTTGAAGTTGCATTACTAGAATTGTACACAAAATTTAGTTAAAGCTGCAAGCTCGACTAGAAAAGTTACGCAGTGCACCTATAATTCTATACTATGGAACAACCCAGGCAATGAATGTCATCTCCATGGAGACAATAAGAGGCAGTGAAAAGTTACATAGTGTCCCTTTAACAGTTCTCCTACTCAAGTACCATATATTTGTCTCCACTCTCTTGCCTGTGCACACACTGAACAGAGCCATGCTTCAGAGCTCAGATGGGACAGTGGGAGGGGGAGGGGCGTCTGGAGTCTCATATTGTGTTAAGGCTCTGCTCACATGCATTGCTCTGTCTACTCTCCCACCACTTAGACTGCGCAGCTCCACAGGCTAGAGCAGAGCTGATCTTTGCACGATTTGTGTTGCCATTGGATTATTTTCTGTTTCTACAAAGACAGTATTGGATATTGCATCTAGAAAGTAAGTGTTCTTATCTTAAGTTCTTATCTTTTTTATATTCTATGGCTTCAGCTTCATGTTTGGGTGACATCCTGACTATAGAGATGGTTTATCAGTGATACGGTTATAGGTGATATCAGAAGATGGTTCCAGATATCGCTACTCGTCAGATGCTGATTTGTGTTTTTCTTATATCTTATCTGATTGCTTATGTAGTTTTCAGAATTGCACTGCATGTGTGGTCGGGTTAAGGGGCCTGTGCCTGATTTTTCCCAGCTCTTGAGGTCAAATAAGTTGTGTACTGTCTGCATCTAGTTATAAAGGATTTTATTGTCAGAGAATCAGTAGTATGTCTAGTGTTAGTATTGTATTACTGTGAAGGCAAAACTCCCCTCTGGTCTCTAGTAATGGAGATTGACCTGATATTTGGCATAGATTTTTTTTTTTGCACTGTCCCATGCGTCATTCCCAGTTTGTCAGTTTCATCAGATCAGAGTCAAAATGGAAATAGAAGAACTGTTTTGCTAAAATATGGCTGCATGTTCCCACAATCATGAAACAAACTACTTTATATCCCAGATAAATACATTTTGTCATTACATTATTTTTAACAAAAGCAAAAAGTTCATTTGTGAGCTTTAATTTGTTAACATAAACTTCTGGTTCTGGCTATGGATTTTAAAAGCTTTATAGTAAATATCGGTTACTGGCCACAACAGCAAGACAAATATCAGATATCAGTATTGACTCAAAAAAAAAAATAATAATAATAATAATAATTAATTAATTAATTAATTAAAAAATCATATTGGACCATCCCTGATTATGAGGACTTTTCACCAATCAAAAAACATAATATTTTGTTTTTTAAATAGTTAGTTGGTATGGTAACAGTTGTATTCATGAAATCCATGGAGAGCTGAAACTAGCAGCCCTATTTAAGCAAGTGCAAACCTCAGGTCTAGTAGCCTATTTTACATTTGCTGCAACCATAATTAAATTTGCAGTCTGCATTTTTCTAGCTTTTACTCTTTAGTTTTAATAGAGCATCATATTGCTATATTTATGGGCAAAACGTCTCCTGTTACCTTGGAGACTCCCGTGCAGTTAGCAGTAATACAAGTAACAGAGTGTCTCCTAATAGCTCTTATCTTTGGTTTAGAGTGCCTCAAATGAAATAGTTCATTGTCCTGTGCTTTAAAGTTTGGCCACAGGACATTGTTCCAGTGTACTGTGTGGGAGTCGTGCTAGCAAGTTACAAAACATTTGGGAAACACACTGATATTGTTAACATTGCAACCTTTTGGAAGCAATTCTTACATTACAATGAATTAAACTTTTTTTTTTTTTTGCTGTTGGTTGGTCTTCTATCTTCAAAATTATAATTAATGATTATGAGTGAATTTTGATTAGCAGATCCGTTCTAAGTCAATGCATTTATGTTATTTTGTGTTTTCTTTGAGCCCATGTCATGCAGCCATCGTGAAATGTTTGACTGAATGATGTATCTGTGTGAGATAGTAGAATCATCATTTTTTATTACTTTTGTGTTTTGGTTTGTTTTTCTGCTGCTCATTATATGACTCATTTAGGGTGTGTTCCGGTTCGATCCTGGTTTGAGCCAAGTATAGTTTAACACCCTGCCGCCCACTTCGAAGTCCACTCTGGTTAAATTTCCCATTATTTTTTCCCATTTAATTTTGCCAATGAATTCTTCCAATTGATTTTTTTTTTTTATTGAAGTATAAAGAGTTTAAAGGCAGGATGGAGGCTAACCAGCATTGTCCATAACGTGGTTGTTTCCAGTCCAAAAAATGCATTTATGATGATTTATGATGTTGTGATTTTTTAAGTTTTAAAAACATATATTAGATTAAATTACAAGTCTTGTAGTCATTAGTTACCACATAGCAGATTAGCCCCCAACACCCTTTAAAACTGTTAATATAGTTTTTCCCCCTAGAGTATATGGGAAAAATTTTATTTGGAACCAAGTGGTGGGCTGTCACTGGTGAGCTAAGGTTTTGTTCTGGCTTTAGTCCTAGTTTGATATGTGACCTCAAATGTACCTTTATTCTAGAATTGCACTTTCCTAGGTATGGCCAATGCATAAATAGTACAGTTGTTTTGTTGTATTTATATTTAGTCAAAGTCTTAAGTTAGTTTAATGCCTTATATCATGCATGCCTTTTATTCTAGCATATTGTATGTTTTACTATGATGTCATCATGGTTATGATTGGGTTTTTTCCATATCCCAGTTTCATTATGGTGCATGTACAAATAAGGCAGGATCCTGGTAATGAGAAATAAGGATATTGTAGCTGGGACATTCCAATTGGACACTGTAGCATGTATACTTAGTATCCCGGATAGGCCAACCTATGGTTGAGTGCGTATGCTTTAGACAGTGGTTTCATGAAAAGCTCAACCAAAACACAAGGCAGGTTGAAGGATGCCTGGCTCATTCTAAAGTTCTCCCTCCATTTACTGTCAGGCTCGCTCTGCACCTCCATCTGCTGGTCCTTGGTTTGAGTTGGTGTTAAGTACAGGCCCAAGATATTTAAAGGTATCAGTGTACCAAGACTCCACGGCTTCTTTTGTCTTCAGGTCATAAAGAAGTGGATGAGCAATAACTTAACTCCAAAGTGTGTAAATAAAACAGCGGGCGTCACAGTAAGCCACAGGGTCTCATGGCTTTCCAGGTTCACTAAATATATATTTTTTGCACTTGCACAATTACTTAAGCTTAGGTCAGTAAACTGGGACACTACATTTGATCATGTACACAGGTATATGAGTATCCCAGTTTCTCAGCGCACATGTAAACAGCATTTCCCAAATACTGCTATAACTGGGATATGGCTAATAACCGGAATACCCAAGTGCATGTAAATGCACTCTATGTTTTACTATTACTTTTCATAGCCCTTATCACCAAATGGCATTCCTAGTTTTACAGTGGCAATAAGATTATTTTTGTGTGAGTGGAGTAGCTTGCTCACATGTTGCTCTTTCTTGAACCAGCTGTGCAGGTGTGGTCTTAAAATCTAAACTTACATAATTCCCATTGGAGCTGGAATTCCCTGAAGGCTGATGGGGATTGTTGGAAGCACTTGTAGACAGGTAGATTTACTCAGTTTAATCGTGTGGAGAAGCAGGAACACACCGGGAACGTTTCAGATTTGGATCATTGAACAGGAATGTACCAATGTGTATTTTACAGCTAATTTCACACCCACGTTCAACTCCTGAGGCTTTTGTCCCAATTCAAACTACACAACACTTTATATTTACTGTGTTTGAGATTTTATGAGCTGGAAAGAACACTAGGAGGTGATAAGTACATGCCAAAACATCTAGTAATGAGTAGCTGTCATCGTTATGTTTTTCTTTCTTGATGGAGCTATGCCCAAACTAGTCAGTATTGAAATGTTATTGCACTATTCTACTAAGGTTTGTATCCATTGGCAGTTTATAAGTGAAACTGCAGTAAAACTGGACAGTGGGTTAGTAACTACTAACCCAGCATGAAGCATTTAGAAATCTATTTGAAGAGCTGTACAAATCTGTACTGCCTTAAAAGGGTGAAAAATAGAACTAGTTAATTTTACAGTGGTCCAGAGTTATTTCTCAGCATGCCGGTGCGCACTTCATGCTTATCAGACAGTAAAACGCTTTCCTGTTAGATAAAGACAGAACACAATGGGCTTATTTTGACTTCAAGGGCTGATTTTACAATATATCTGTACTGCAATAAGACAAATGTCGCACAAATATGAGGAGAAACATTATTTTAATGATTGTGATTCAGTGATTGTGTTTAAATGTGTGCACTCTATGGGTCCTCTTTATCTGAGGGTGTTACCGCAGCCCTATACACCACCCAGAGCCCTGAGGTCAGCTCACAAGCTTCTGCTGACTGTGCCAAAGCCAGGCTCAAGACCAGAGGTGACAAAGCCTTTTCGGTCTTTGACACAGTTTAAGACTAGACTGTAAACCCACCTACCCTCCTTGGCATTTAATACTAGATGGGATATACAGGTGCTTTATTCTTTTCCTATGTATCGTCTGATCTGTACATTTGTGAGTTATTTTTGTTGTTGTTGTGAAGCACTTTTTAAATGTGCTATAGAAATAAACTTAAATTGAATTTAATTGATTGAATAAACTTTGTTCAAACTGGGACAAATCCAAGACATCTGGAAACTGAGAAACTCACAGCACCAAGAAAGAAAGATAACAACAGGACAAATAAAGTAACCAGGATGTGAACTAACATAGAAGTTCACCAATGTCACAATTTGGGAATGTATCATCACCACATCACCAATACTGTGGGCAGTTATGTATCAGAGTTGTTTGGTAATCTTAAGAGTTCCATCAAAATCCTCTAGCTAAGGTCATCTTGAACAAGCCTAGTTCAAGATCCCTCCTGACAGGTGGTCAAAATGGAATTGAAATATGGGTCAAATGCACAGACAGTACAGGGACAAAATAGTATACATTATCTTATTTAACATGCACAGTAGGCTATCTTTCATGCACTCCTGAACAGTTGGCTCATTGATCTGGAGATGGGTCTTTAGGTTTCTAACTGCTCCTGACAGATGCCCCAGAGGAAGTGGTTGAAAGATAGGTCAAATGCACGACAAATTTCTTTATAACACTAATTTATGAATTTACAAATACAAAAGCAGCATCATTGCTATGTTTATGAAAGAATCTAAGATCTAATATGACTTTCTGATCATAGTCTGAAAGGAGTAGGTTGTGAATCTGTTATAAATAGTAAATAGTCACATTTTTATGTAAAGCTTGTCTACCTTCAAGACACTCAAAACACATTACATCAATGAACCACTCACCCATTCACACACACATTCATACAGGTAAGTTAAGTGTCTTGCCCAAGGACACAACGGCAGTATTCATCTATGGGAGCTGGAATGGGTCAGTGGTCAATCGCTCTACTAGCTGAACTACTGTCACCTCATTATACAGTCTGTGACAGGTTGACAAGTCACGTCTAAGGCTTGGTCCAGTCAGAGGCCTACACAGGGAGGAACTGGCTCTAATCTCTGCAGTCAAAGCCAAACTGGAAACCTGCTTTAATCCCTGGAATCCTCATTTTTTTCCTCTGTGTATTATTAGGACTGGGAATTTTACAGTGACTTTTGAGATTTTTGGCAAGAACAATCTGTCTCTGTTTTTCATATTATATTTCTTTCACATTCTACCTCATTCAGTTGTCAAAGAACATAGGACACTACATATTACAGTACATTTAACAGAACTAGCTCATTGTAAACGATTTGCAGTGGTGCAAAGTTACCCCTCACTTACCTTATGCATTCAGACCATCTTAATTATTCACCACAATGAGTTTATAAGCATTTTTCACAACTTCACAAAAGCAATCCATAAAACATTCAAAATCTCATCAGCATTCACAATATGCACTTGTGCACTCATTTTGCCTGTGGCACAAGCTGGCTGCTGTCTATTGAGAAGTGCTTACTGCCACACTTATCGTCTTACATAATAGTGTCAGCTCCTCAGTACTGTACATCTATGGATTCTGACAACGTCACTTGGGTTATTGAACAAAGTCAAAGGAAATTGCCAGTTGAACGTGCTCTGGCACAGACTCCAGTTTGTGGCCTTTTGACACCAGAGCTCCTCCCTGTTTTAAAAGCGCTTTGATCAGCTAAACCCCACATCTTTTTAATCAATGAACCTCAAAGACAAGGCCCCACCTGCAGGAGTTGTGCATGGAAAGTATTCTGGCTAATTACACACATTTTTCAAACGCTTAAGCTAAAATTATGTAGTTGTTGGTATACATAAAATGCATTTGACAGGTTAGACTGCTGTTAGCGTTCACAATAGTAACATTTCAAACTCGACTTTGATACTAAGGAATAGCCTCGATACTCAATATTGATTCCAATACCCCAATGATAATTAAAAAGACTCTTTCTTTAGGCAATAGAATTCAACAAACAGAAGTCATTTACAACATTAAATGGTAGTATTTTCTTTTATATTCCCATATGGCCTTATATCTGTGTAATCACTCAGTGGTCCAGGTAGGTTCCATAATGGTCGCATACCAGTCTATGTGTCTTATACTTGTTCTGATACAGCTCAAGATCATTCTAAAGCTATTCAGGAAAGGTTCATTTCTGTCCTGAACCTTTTCAGTACAGATAGATAGAAATCTAGTATTGAAAACAGAATCTAATTTCAATACTAGATTTAGTAAAATCTGTCAATTGGACAACAAGTTGTTGAACTGAAGAAATGGCTTAGATGAGCAGCTTCACTCCTACAACTTTTTGTCCAGACAGATTTAACTTTGGCTTTTACTATGGATCAATATATATATATATATATATATATATATATATATATATATATATATATATATATATATATATATATATATATATATATATATATATATATATATATATATATATATATATATATATATATATATATATATATATATATATATATATATATATTTTAAATTTGTATATTTGACTTCCTGGTTGGACACACACAGAAGTTATGAGATACATATAGAGGTAATTTCATAACTGTTACCTAGCAACTATAATGTAAATAAGGGCCAAAACCTGGCCTAATTTAATTACTAATTACGGGTCATGCCATCCAGACCCAGAGTCATGTTACCCAAAAGTAGTGAGCTGAGTGTCCGATTTGCTCTGTAAATGAGGCTCTATAGAGTACACTAAGAGTACGGGGCTGTGGAGTAAATGAGGGGTTAGGGCTGGGGAGATATTTGGACTCAGTCATTGTCTAAATATTTATGATTAGACTAATAAAAATTAATAACAACATCTCATTTTTTCAGAAATCAATTCATCAGTCAAATAGATTCTTCTTCCTATATTTTTGTACCCTTGTACCCTCATAAAACTATGATAAACATTTATCACAGGTACTACCCCACCAAACCAAGGAATTAGAAAAACAGAAAGCCTCTCCTATCTTGTTTCACAAAGCCACTGCAGAGACATAACACTGAATTAGTTGGAATACAAAAGGCTGGTTTCTTTAATGCAGGGATGTCCAAACTTTTCTCATTAAAGGCCACGTATAAAAACACAGACACAGCTAAGGACCGATTGAAGGCCATTGACCGGTCACCAATACAGTGAATACTTCAAATCTGCATTATTATTATTACATGTTAGACTGAACCACTAGACTTTTGTTCATGCTTACATCCTCAATGGGGCACATTAAATATTTGATGTGAGCTTGTAGAGCTTGTAAAGTTGATTTTCAGAAATGTACAGTAAAAAGTTGTGTTCAAGGTAATATGGGCCAATTCACCTGGAAGCTTAGGGCCAAGAAAAATTGGTCTGAGGGCCACATATGGCCCCCGGGTCCCAGTTTGGGCATGCCTGCTTTAATGTGATCAATTTACTGAACAAAAAGATTTGGGATTATAGCAGGATTAGGATTAAAACAGTTGAGAGGATCTTCCCCTCACTGTCAGGTCACATCTCAGAGACATTCATGCAGGTAGAGGGTCATGTAATTATGTGTGATGAATGATTGTGATTAGTTTATTAAAAAGTCTAAAATTGTTGTTGAGCAAAATTTGTCTGACTTGCCCCAGTACACATACTTTTTAAAAAATCTATTTTAAGTAGCTCTTGAGGTCAAAATAAGTCTGATGTGTTCTATCTGCATTTACTTACATACATACAGTGTTGTATTGTCAGAGAATCAGAAATATTGCATGCACGCTAGTTGTTGTTAGTGTTAAAGTGAAGGTAAAACTCTGCTCTCGTCTCGTTTTTGTTGCTTTAAAGGTCCTATATTACACAAAACTGACTCTTGTGAGCTTAAAATCATGTTATAATGCTGTTACCTCATATATAATGCTGTTATTGACACATTCGAGTAATAATTTATTATTCTGACTTTATTAGTCTGTCTAGATATCAAAAGCTCAAAATGTGCTTAATGTGATGTCATGAAAGGGTAGTTTTCAAGTTAACAGCTCCTTTTACTTTTTGTTCAGTAGAGATTGGCAATTCCAAGGCTGAAGTCACCCAAATAATTCTAGTGAAGGTGTGTGGAGTTTAAAAACACAGTGGTGCACTTCCTGTATTACCACATGACATCACAAGGTGGAACAGAGTGTTTCTATTTGAGAGAAGAACTCAGTCTAAATATGCAGGGTTTGTGTGTTAAAATGTGTGAATGAAACAAAAAACAACTGCAGGTCTGTTTGTGATGAGGAAACAACATTATAACAGAGAGTACATCAGAATATGGGCCCTGTAATAACAGTAATTATTAATCTGGGCCTCTACACTGACCCACACGCTTTTACTGACAGAAGACTGGCTGTAGACTTCTTCTGTAAAAAGACCCAATTTAATAGTTGACTATTTAAAATCATTTGATTAAAAGGTGATTAATTACACTGACCTACAGAATAGCAATCTAATGAAATGTGGTAGTTACTTTTAAGAAAACACAAAATAAACAACTTATTGAAATTCAAATTAATTAAAATAAAACCATCCAATTATTTTTTATATGTGGAATACTTCAGTTTGTGGTGTTGTTTTAATATTCCCTATACCTTAAAATTAGTATTAGCATTGCGACACAAACATGTCTCTAAACACAGAAGTGTCCTCTGGTCTTCTGGTATTCATTTTATTTGTGTAGTGTTGGGGTTGGGGGCGCTGTTGTACACAGGGCCTATTTGAAAGTTTTTGGAGAACAAGATTAAGCAAGCATGTTCCTCATATATGTGCTATGACCCTTCAGGCCCTTCTGCAACATGAGACCTTTATGTTCACTGTCACAGTTCAATGAGCCATGTAAAGAATCCAGGGCAGCAGACAGGAATTGCACTAACAACCTTTTTAAATCAACTTCACCCACTTTCTACTAATGAGGCAAAGCCCATGTCCTCTGAACTGTATAGAAATATGCCCAAACCAAGGTCAGGCAGTTCAACAATGTCAAAACTTTAAATCCGCTCTGAAAAAAAGCCCTGATGCCCTCCCAAAGTCAATAAGAGGATAAGTCAGTGCAGGCGGGCAGGAGGGCAGCTGTTACAGTCCACAGTTATCTGGTGAAGCTAAAATAGTTTGAAGTCTATTATAAGCTGGTGATAGTATCATGTGACTAGCTCATAGGTGAAACAATGCAGATAAGACGAGAGTGTTGAAGGGGAAAGATAACATTTCACAAACAGTATCTGCACATCTGTTCCCAGCGAGCATCTCTGCTAAAGGATTGCATTTAAGCAGTGGTGGATGAAGTAGTCTCTTTTGTTACTTAAATACAAGTACATATAAAGAGGCAAAAGGTTTCTCAGGTAAAAGTATCATATAAAAAGTCTATGTAAGTACTTGTTTAAAAATGTGCTTTAAGTATTCAAGTATTTCAAGTGTAAATGTATTGATATTAGTTAATATGATACATATTTTGGTCAGCAGTAACAACAGGAATCAGTTTCTTCATTTTTCTTATGATTTTTGTGTATTTATTTTTGTTTCCTCAAAGCAGAAACTTGAATTCAAAACCTTTAGTCAGGAACATGGTAAAAATGAACCCTCTGATCATGTCAAAAGTACTTTTTGTGTTTCAGTCCATTAGAGTAGAAAGTACAGATACCTGCTCCCAAATGTTGTGAAATAAATGTTGTTGAGTACACTGAGTACACGGGAGGAGCTCAGAGTAGAGCTGCTGCTCCTACACGGCAAGAGGAACCAGCTGAGGTGGCTCGGGCATCTGCTCAGGATGCCTCCTGGACGCCTCCCTAGGGAGGTGTTCTGGGCATGTCCCACCGGGAGGAGGCCCGGGGAAGACCCAGGACACGCTGGAGGGACTATGTCTCTCAGCTGACCTGGGAACGCCTTGGGGTCCCACCGGAGGAGCTGGAGGAAGTGTCCGGGGTGGGGGAAGTCTCCTTAGACTGCTGCCCCCGAGACCCGGTACCTGATAAGCGGAAGAAAATGGTTGGATGGACTGAAAAGTATTTTTTTAATGTAGTTTTTATTATTGTCTGAGACCTATTGAAAGGCTGAGGTTCATAATTTGAGCAAACAAAAATATCCAAATAAAAATAGAAAGAATAAATCTTTATCAAAATCACTACATTTGAAGCTTTATAAGATGTTTTCTGTGGAAAATCTGTGGAAAATACTTTTACTTGTTACTCTTTAAGTACATTATTTTTTTAATGGGTACTTTAATACTTTTACTTACTACGCAGATTTTTTCAACTAAATTTAGTATATCTTCCACCACTGATGGTTGCTTGGTAACAGTTTGGCATTACATGACAAAACAAAACAAAAAAAACAACGCTAACAAAAAATAAATGCAACATTTGACTAAAATCTGAAATGTAAGGATGTTAACTATGTTTTTGTGAAATTAGTAGTCTACCATTTAATATCCACTTTAAGTAGTGAACAAAAGAAAGAGAGTTTTGGCTTATAAAAGGTCTACTTCAGTACATTTAATGAAAGTATAAGGATGGGAAAGTGTAGGAGGCAGAAATCATCCTAACCTCTGTTGTGCTGCTGATTTGTACTTGTTAAATACTCACATCTGGAACAAGGTCCTCATATCGAACCAAGAAGGAAAAACATTTGGCCCCTGCTTGAACTTTGGGATTTTTTATTTTCAAAAAACTAAAATGGATGATACTTTCCCCATAATCTGTCTTCAAAACCGTGAACAAGATGAAGGATTAGGTGCAGAGACCACCATTGTTTCTTTAGTTTCATTTTCATCTTAACCAAACTAAAAACAAGTCTGACTGGAGACTGGATTAGGGTCCATTGCCTGTTTGTCACTATGGAGATGTTTTTCCTTCACCTGGAATGTTATACAGTAACCCATTAAATCTTAAATACCACCAAAGACGAGTAGGTGATATTACTTGGATCATTTTACAAGTCAAATCTGTGGAGAGCAAGCCTCCTCATAGTAAGATCATGTAAAACACCACTGTGGAACATTCCACGTGAAGCTGTAACATGCCCATCAGTTTTGCTGTTTTGAGCAGGAAGTCTTTTATCTGTTATTGCCATTAAAGATCAATATTACACTTTACAATGAACAAAATGAAGATTTACATGGTTATGCTGTAGTTTAGGATGGCAACAAATAATCATGTGTGATTTATATAGCACTTTAAAGACTCTCAAAGCATTACACATTCACTCCGCACTGGGTGGTGGTAAGCTACCATTGTAGCCAGAGCTGCCCTGGGACACACTGATAGAAGGGAGGCTGCCAATTTGTTCCCCATCCTACCACCATATTCATACTAGGCGGCGATGTGGGTGAAGTATCTTGCCTAAAGACACAACAACACTTTTTTGTCACTGGCACCCCACTGAGACACCTGGTATTCCCAGTGGTCTCTCATCCAAGTACTATCTAAATAACCAGGCCTAGCCCTGCTTAGCTTCTGAGATCTGATGAGATCAGGCTTTGACAAGGAGTTACAAAGGATACTGTCTTGTTTAACGCTCCAATTGTGTTGTGCCTGGATTGTTTCTGCAGAGGAACTTCATCTGTATCAGGTTCAGGTGCAGAGCTCTGACGTGTTTAAGGCCAGATGATATGAATCAGAACTGGATTTAACTTTGTAATGTCGTCCTTTTAGACTTGGAGCACTTCAGTACTAGTGTCTGGGCACATGCCGCTCTTTTGACTCATATACAACTTAACTGTGTCTGTGTAGAATATATTTGCAACCAGTATTTTCACTATTCAATGTACTGAATTATAAACAAAATGCAGTAGGATAAATAAACGTGATTAGTCATGTGAGCTCAGCAGCTGAGCTTACATGACGTAAGTGCAGACTATCTCTCTCTCTCTCTATCTATCTATCTATCTATCTATCTATCTATATATATATATATATATATATATATATATATATATATATATATATATATATATATATATATATATATATATATATATATATATATATATATATATATATATATATATATATATATATATATATATATATATATATATATATAGCTATTAAGCTAACGTGAGGTCCTGCTCTGTTTGGCTAACCTGTTTTATGATTGCTGTGACTGGCTCTGTAGTAAAAGACTGCAGCAGCATGGAGCGCACTCTGGACTGAATAATAGACTCTTAAAGGTCAAAGTTCATGGTCAAAGTGGACCCTCAAAGCTTGTTTTGGGTCATAACTTTGAACTCATGAGTTAAAAGGTGTGTTGGTGTTGGCTGGTGGTCTTTGTGGTTAGGTTAGTAACACATGGGCATCAAAAGGGGGTACTTTTCAGAGTACTTTTCTAGCAGCATACTTTTTCTCCTACTTGATTTTTTTTTTTTTTTTAAGTAACAGTACAGTTATTTGAGTAAAAGTTGTGGTTCCTCTTCTCACTGTGAGTGAGAATATAAAATTATTTGCACATTTGTGTTTCTTGCGTCACTCCTTCAGATATGAAGTTACTCTTTAAGTTACTCTTACTTGAGTCGCACATTTCCCAAATACTTTTTTATTCTTACTTGTGTAATTTCTTGGACCACTATTATAATGATGTACCATTAATCTTATTTAGTATAATATTTGGCCACACTACCCACCCCTGATATGTGTTGGGAAGTAACTCAATACATGCATCAAAAATATTCATAATACTAATTTTGAGTGTTTAGCTACAATTACTCTTTCAGTTGGTGATATTCAGAACCGTTACGTCTCTAAAATCAAAGGAGTACATTGCGAAAAAATAATGATCCCACCATCAGTGAGAACAACAAAACACACAGTGGGCATGGCTGAATAAGGTCAATAATACAATGTAACGTAATGATAATGTTAACTTGAAGTATTCAGAATACAGTACTCTGATTGAACCATGAAACAGAAGATGTCGCAAAATGAATTTTATACATTCATATTGGCATTCAGTTGCCTGGGATCCAGGTGGGGAATCTCCCTGTTTTCAAATGGGCATGATTGACAGGTGACATGCCAATCAGGAACACGCATGGTTCATCCATATTGGGAAAAAAAAAAAGGAAACATGGGGCTGAAACCAAAACCAAAACATGAACGCCCTTCAAGACAAATGTTGTAGTGATTTTGGGCATTACAAAAATAAAATGAATTGAATTGAATTGAATTTTGGGCATTATAAAAATAAAATGAACTGAATTTAAAAACATGGCAGATTTCAATGAGTGAAGCATTAAACTGTTAATCTGAGGTGAGAGAAATGTGGTTATAATTTGTAAATCATAGGTGACCAATGAGCTTCTTTGTTTCACATGTGTCACTGAAAAAACAGATCCAATTGGAAAATTACATTTGACCAGACAATGGAGGACATGGGGACCAGACTGACATCACTCTGTATAAAAAATACAGAGAGTGATCAGTTTGGATTTGCCAGGCAAAGTGTTCAGTATTCTGTAACTTTCACACATGTTCACAGTATTCTTCCCAAGATTGTCCATAAAGTAGGGACTAACCTAAAAAATATGTAGCCAAGATTAGCACAGATGTGTTTATTAGCCTTGTATATAGCCATAGTACAGTCAAGGTTAATCCTTGTTTAATTCATCCTTTTTCAACCCTGGTTTAAGTCCTTTATTGAATTTCATTTCAATCCTATAAAGTCAATTTTCCTAATGACCCTCTCTCTTCCTGATGACCTTTGCCCTGTGACCTCAGCCGCAGATGGTCCAGAGAAGAGCAGCTTTTTTTCGGTCAAGTGTAGTTCATTGATGGCCTCAGAGTCAACAGTCGAGGTCAGAGGTCACGGCAGCTTTACAGTCACCGTGGGATACCGTGACAAATGTCTCACTAAAGTGTGTGGACAGCCCTAGACTTTAAAAACAGTCTGCACTACAAACTCAGAACTCCTGTCCAAAAATCACACATTCCTCCCAGCCGCCATCTTGGCTTATGATAAATAATTGTTTCTTATCTGCACCAGTTCTGACCCCATGGAAAATAATACACTGGACATATGAGAAAACTGACTGTACTGTACAATATGAAGCTGTTTTTAAAGGTGCACTATGTAACTTTTCATGTAGGGGGTCTGCCACATGCTTGTCTCCGTGGAGATGCTATTGCTTTGCCTAGAATGTTCTGCAGTATGGCATTAAACTTGTCTACCTATAGCATTTATCCAATTACAGTTTTTTTCTTCTGCTACAAAAATACCTTGAGAAAAGCATGTCACAGATTAAAACTATAGAGTAGATGCAAGCACAATAGGGCTGCAAGAAGTTACCCATTTTCACAAACAAAATCACAAAAGAGTCCATGAAACCATTATTTTTACATAATGATAATAATCTAATAATAATAATACATTTTATTTATAAGCTCATTTAACACACAGGGATTCTACAAAGCACAAACACAATAAAAAATCATTTTAACACTACCATAAGAACATTCAACAGAACAATTGTAAGATGAGTCACTTTAAGTAAATTTTAAATTTTATGCAATTAGCAAATCACAAAGGCACATTTTTAATGACCATAATATCCTTCGCAAACAACAAAATCTCCAGTCTTATTCTGCATTAAAACTGCTAAACCTGTAGTTTAGATCTGTACAAACATGTTCTGAAATGCCCCTGTGTGTCAGATGCCCTCCCTGAGTGTCAGATGCCCTCCATGTTTCTCCATGGGGTCTTATTGTCCATAAAAGCTGCTAACCCTGTAGTTTAGCTCTGCACAAACATGCTCTGAAATGTGATTCTTGCATTAGTTTGTCAAATCATATTTTCTGGATGAGTTCAAACATTGAACTTTGAACAGAATCTTATTATTAAAACATAAATCGCAAATCTGATCTCAACCTCAAAGCTTGTCCGGAAAATCACAGTGAGATAAAACAGAGCAGGCTCATTAAAAAGGCAATGGGACTTGTTGCTTGGAAAGGGGTGAAATGCTGGCTTGCTTGTTCTAAAATAGTTTTGAATCTTGTTTAACCTGGCTTAATCCATATAAAAATCTACCTTTGGGCTCAGTTGGGCAGGTTATAAACACAGGTTGAAAAATGATAATCTTTATTTTTGTTATTATTAATCATACTCTGCCTTTTCCAATCTGCCCGAGCACTGACCCGAAACATAAAATAAACAGTGCCATTGTCCAGAGCCATGTGAGATAAGGGCCTTTCAGACAGCAGTAAAGGACATAGGACACAAAACTTCAGGACAGATAGCACTTAAGGGCTCTTAGTGTTTACATGCACCAAACATTGTTTACATGCACTAAACAGGAAGTGGAGCAGCCTTGTAAACCAATGGGACATCACCTCACTTCTGTTGTGGAGCACCCAGGCTTCTATAGTCCAATAATATTTAATACAGATGGGGGCAGCTGACTTGTAGCCCCTACTCTTTAGATTCACTTTTTCAGTCAGCTCTTTGTTTCATAACAGGTGATGAATTTAAAGCCAATCACTGTACACTCCATGAAAAAGTAGGTTGGCCATCACTATCTGTGAGAAGAGAACAGCACTGTATAAATGTATTTCTAAGGGACTACAACGATAGGCTGAGAGGGCTGACAGTTTTTCAGTGTAAAGTGAAATAGAGCCAGTCGAGGCAGAAGCACGCTCATGCTCACTTCCTTTTTGGAACGTGGTGGCTAGCAGGTTAGCTATGTCCATTTATATATACAGTCTATGATTCAAGATAACATAGGCATTTTCAATAAATCATCAAAGAAAAAATATATAATAATGACTTTTAAAAATGAATGGTAAATGGTCATGTTTATTTCTCCAGTCTTATGTTCATGTGTCTGTGTTGTCCCTGTAGTTCTCACATGGACTGCTCCCTCAGCCCGAGGCCTTAGTCCTGGATCATCTATGTAGGACATTAATCAGCTCAGGGTTAAGTGACTCTGAGCTGCATGTGAAGAGCCACTACAGGGTTGACCCTGTGTAAAATTCTGAACAGAATCCTACTTTTTCAATAAACATCAACAGTGTGAGCTGTGAAAAAACATCCATCCTTGAGCAAGCTTGCATCTTCACAAACTGACTCAAACGTAAAAATGTTTTGCAGCATTGCTCCAAATTTAGACTAATCCCTGATATTTGTCTTGGAGTCCGCTGTAGAACACTGGCAGTTTTTGTGTTTGAACTAAGTTGATGGTATCCTGGAAGCTGGAGTCTTATGTAAGATGAGCGTGAGTAATTCCGAGGTGAGATTTCTGTGTATTCCCCTCACCTCATGTGTGACTCCAAGCAAATGTTTGGGCTGGAACAGTTTGAGATTCCAGACGGAGCAGATGGACGGAGGGTCAGGACTTCTGCTTTTGCAAATGAGACCAATGACCTTGAGAACTTTTTTGGATTACGGACTTTTTTGCAGCTTTCTGGTCAAAAACGACATGTAAATCTAAGTTTGTGCTGCCTTCAGGGGCCTCACCAATGTCAAGTATTTGGTGATATCACAAAAAACTGCCATGATTACAGCCAGGTGTTTTCTGATTACGCAACCTGGCTGCAAGGAAAGAGTTTGAGTGTGGATACCTGTTAGACCAATCACTCTGTTCCTTAAACTTCTAGACCCCCTCTCCCCTTTAGTCCTCCAGGTACTGCCCACTTTAGCAGCTCTATTTGATATATGGTTGTGGGCGGAGTTAAGGTGCTTTGTCCCACTTTTAGGTACAAGTAGGAACATTTGTTCCCTGCATTTGACCTATTCGTCAATACGGCTGGGGAAACCTGTTAGGAACCAGGGACTCATCTCCAGATCCTGAAATAGTCATAGTCAGGACATCATTAGTGGGAGGACTTTTTATCTATGACACATAGCTTGGACTTAGTTTGAGAAAGAAATGTCAAACGGCTTCACTCCTACAACTTTTTTGGTTTAAGGCCGATAGCTGATTCGCCAACCAATATGTAGGTCGATCTCTAATCTTAATCAGAGTTTGAGTGTGCATGGATTTATGTATCTTAAGCAGAAGACCAAATAATCTGGAAGCATGTTTAAACCTATTATGGCAGCAGACAGGTGTGTTCTCTTATTTTCTTGCGTAGTCCGGGTGCTCGCCAACTCAAATTTTATGTAGGATTTAACTAATAAAATCAATCTTGCCTCAAAATGTGATTCTATTGCCACAGCTGAACTCCGAAATCTTCTAATGCCCCAGCGATATTTCATAGTAGGCAGCTCAGACAGGCCAGTCCATTTTATAGAAACAACCTGAAAGTACAAATAACAGAACCTATTTAAGAGGTGCTGACTAAGGCTAAAGATGTATTTTACATTTGGCCCAGTTTATTTAAGCAGTGGGTTTGGTTCTAATGCAAACAGGATTGACTCTAAAGGCGTCGTGCCAGATTTTTACCGTCTTAACAACGTGAAAAAGAGAACTAGTTCATTTTAAACGGTTTACGGTGGTCCAAAGTTCTTCCTCTCTTACCTTAAGCACTCCAAGTGTCCTAATTATTCACAGTGATGAGTTTATAAGTGCTTGTCACAACTTTTAGAGACCAGAGCGGAGTTTACCATCACTGTAATGCTAATGACAAGCATGCTAAACGTGTACTTCCTGCTTCTCAGAGAGTAAACCACTTCATAATTACATGTAGACATCACAAAGCTTATTTTGACCCCAAGGGTTGCTTATACAATATATCTGTGCTGGGGCAAGACACAGTTTACTCAGACACATGGACATAGATTCACCATCACTAATGAAAAGATATCATTAAGTGCTATAATGGAGCTGTGGGCCTTTGTGCCAAAAGTCATTTTTCAGTCTGTGAAGGTCGCAGGTCATAGCTGGTACATTTTTCTATTTGGAGAACCCAGCCCTAATTCTATTTAGAGCGTCGCCTGATGGATTTTTGTTTGTCAAGACATTAGTCAACTTAATAATGAGGTCAAATTGAACAATAATAGCGTGATTTATATAACCTGACATCTACGTCTGTCAAAAGAAAACGTCACTGTTAATTTTTGATTGGCCACTGCATAATATTTAAAAGGCACATATTACATTATTTTCTGATCTAAGTTATAATGTTGTTTCCTGTTCACAAACATACCTGGAGTTGTATTTTGTTTCATTCACACATGTTTAACACACAAAGCCTGCATATTTAGACTGTGTTCTTCTCTCAAACGGAAAACACTCTGTTCCACCTTGTGATGTCATGCGGTAATACATGACATCACAATTTTTTAAACCCCATACACCTTCACTAGAATGATTTTGGTGATTTCAGCCTTAGAATTGCCAATCTCTACTGGACTAAAGGTAAAAGGAGCTGTTAACCTGAAAACCGCTTTGTGACATCATAAGGTGGATAGAGCATTTTGAGCTTTGGAGATGTAGACAATACTAGACTAAACAATAGTTAATAGAATAATAAAGGGTTACTCAAACATGTGTGAATGAAACAAAACACAACACTAGGTGTGTTTTTCATGAGGGAACAACAGTATAGCATGGCTTAAATCTCTTGTAATATAGTGCCTTTAAATAAAAATGAAAGAAATGATTGTGTCTCATTCTCAACATAAGCAGGCTATATGTAAATGTATAATGTGAGGTTAAAATACACTTTTATTGTTCACGTAGAAAAATGGGTCCTCAGCATTTGACCTATCTCAGAATCTTTGAAAGGCGCCAAACAACACTAATGCATTGCTACTATGAGTAAGATACACTGCCTGGCCAAAAAAAAAAAAAAAAAAAAGTCACCACCAAAAAAAAAACGATCACACACTCTAATATTTTGTTGGACTGCCTTTAGTTTTGATTATGGCATGCATTTGCTGTGGTATTGTTTCTATAGGCTTCTGCAATGTCTCAAGATTTTTTTCCATCCAGTGTTCCATTAATTTTTCACCAAGATCTTGCACTGATGATGGTAGAGACCGATCACTGAGCAAAGCCTTCTCTAGCACATCCCAAAGGTTCTCAGTGGGGTTAAGGTCTGAACTTTGTGGTGGCCAATCCATGTGTGAAAATTATGTCTCATGCTCCTTGAACCACTCACAATTTGAGCCCGATGAATCCTTGCATTGTCATC
The DNA here is from genome assembly GCF_009829125.3 of Periophthalmus magnuspinnatus. Taxonomy (NCBI): domain Eukaryota; kingdom Metazoa; phylum Chordata; class Actinopteri; order Gobiiformes; family Gobiidae; genus Periophthalmus; species Periophthalmus magnuspinnatus. The sequence continues at coordinate 10,334,457 of NC_047128.1, read as the reverse complement.
TTGGAATATGCCCGTGCCATCAGGGAAGAAAAAAAATCCATTGATGGAATAATCTGGTCATTCAATATATTCAGGTAGTCAACTGACCCCATTCTTTGAGCACATACTGTTGCTGAAACTAGACCTGACTCATACCTATAGGCTTGTACCTATTTGCTTAATTAAATCAAGGTGGCAACTTTTTTTTTGCCCAGGCAATGTATTTTAACTTTAAAGTCACTGTACTGTTTTTACAACTGAAAAGCTTTTTGTTGAGGCCTAAAGTTATCCCTCATGTATCTTATGCGTTCTGAGCATCCTAATTATTCACTCGGATGCGCTTATAAGCACTTTTCACAACAAACCACAGGTGGAGGTGGACTAACCACAACTAACATGCTAACACAGACTTCCTGATTCTCAGAGAATAAAGTGCTTTATAATTAAATACAGATAGCATGCAGCAGGCTTATTTTGACCTCGAGAGTTGCATTTACAATATATCTTTACTGGGGCAAGACAAATTCGACTCTAATACATGGACAAAAATTGTGCACAACCCTTTTAATTGTGACTTCTTGGAAAAGTTTTTTTTTTCTCTCTTTCTCTCTGAATCTGAACTGATTGAACTCTGACAGTGGCTGTGTAGTGTCATGTACTCTTTGAGGATTGGTTTGTGTGGAATGGGGCTTTGGAGCTGCTGTTTGCTCGGCTGTGTTGTCTGACTTAATCCAGTGAAGCCAGTGAACTTCCTGACTTCCACCAGAGCTGCAGTGATGGCCTCATTCATACATTATCTGTGTGTGTATGTGTGTGTGTGTGTGTGTGTGTGTGTGTGCGTGGGGGTGTGTGGGGGTGTGGGGGTGTGTGTGTAGGGGTGTGTGGGGGTGTGTGGGGGTGTGTGCATGTGTTTGTGTGTGCACTGGATCACTGTTTTGGATGAGTGCACTGAGGATATGAGGCCAAATATAGGTTGAATTTGTCAACCCATTGTTTCATGTTGATAAAGTTCAATATTAGGCTCATTACACATTACAGGAATTTTCAGTCTTACATGATTTTAAATCTCTGAGTGCAAATACTGCAGTGGGATATGACAGTGAAGAGACTGCACACCACAAGTTAAAAGTTGTAAGTGCTTCTGGCATCAGCCTTTTTTTGTCCACGGTAAAACAACTCACTCTGAGACTCTAAAGTGTTCCAAAGATCAGATCAGTTGTTATTATTAGTTAAATGTGTTGTAGTAGTTCAGATAAATGTTTTTAATGCACAGAGGGAAGGAGATAAACAAACAGGACAGGAGTCATAAAGTCATTTCATTATTTTCCTGAGTTTGTATGTTGTGCCTCTTTTTTGTTGGCTGTTGCTGTGGTGATGTTTTGTGATTATATGACAGACCAGCTCAGAGTCACTTGGACATCACACACATGAAGAGAGCAGCAGATTCAAAATCGCATGTGAGGATCCAAAGTCAGGGAGAAGCAAATCGGGTCCTAAATCAGGTAAATTATCTTGTAGTATGTGGTGGGCTTAACTAAACCTTTTCCAAACACTGTTCAGAAAATGACACAGTTAGTATTATTTGCGCTACTAAGATAAATAACTTGGTACTGGTAAAAGATCATAAAATAAAAACAAAATCTGTCTTTTTGCTTTGCCTGGACATTTTCACCTGCTTGTCTCTGCAGACCTTGCTTAGAACAGAATGTTCCATGGCATGGCATTAAAACTAATCTATCTCTGGAGATAAGCACATGACAATACCAGGCAAAGTTACAGGTCAGATCTGTGGAGATCTGGCTGTAAGACAAAGCATAATAGAATAAATGGAAAAATAGAAATGTTTGTATGTATGTATAAATATGTTTGTATGTATAGTTTAATGCCAACCTGTATAACATTAAACAAGCAGGCAACGCCATGAGATCAAGTTACAGGTCAAATCTGTGGAGACACAACTCAGTTTACAGTATGAATGTATGTTTATTAAGGTATTTTTCAAGGCAATACAAATTCCAGTGATAGAATACATTCACGATAGATATGTTCAATGCCATACTGTGGAACATTCCAGGCAATGTGATTAAGTCTCTCTGGAGACAAGCAGGTGGCAGACCTTAGACCTTGAAAAATGCCCCACTGAATGAACATACACCAACTATTACAGCAAGTGACATATTTATACAAGTGTAAAAATTTAGAAGAGAACAGGTTTGCTCCCCTGAGCTGGACCCGGGACACTTTAGTCATAGGGAGCTCCATAGTCAGGGATGCGGAACTGCCTGCAGCTTCCACGCGGTGTTATCCTGGAGCCAGACTGGGTGACATCGAGGGGAATCTTAGGCTCTGAAAGAAAAGTAAGAATAGGTACCGCCGGATCGTTATACACGTGGGGGGTAACGATACTCAGCGCGGTCAGTCAGAGGTGGTTAAGTTACAGATAGCGGCAGTCTGTGAATTGGCTAAGTCGATGTCGGAGTCTGTGTACTTCTCTGGCCCGCTCCCAACCTACACCAATTGTGAAATGTACAGCCGCTTTTCAGCGGTCAACCAGTGGTTGACCAATTGGTGCCCGCAGAATGGTGTCGTCTTCATTGGAGGGCATTTGAGGGGAAGCCTAGGCTTATACGTAGAGACGGCATCCATCCCACGCAGGCTGGCTCCACCCTGTTAGCTCAGAATATGATTGCTAGTCTAGATTGACCAGAATAGCACGCAGAATAGCTCAGGGAAGCACAGCTATAGTGACGTTAGGAAGCAGTTTAGACCAGTGAGGCACAGCTCAGTCAGCGAGAACAGCTCCAAACAGACAGAGACTGTGTGTGCCCCACGTACAAAAAGTACAAATAAAACACCCCTAAACTCTGACAAGGAAGCTGTCAGATCTCATAACTTAATAAAAATAAATAAATGTGCCGCAAATAAACAAAATGATAAGTGTGTAAAATGTGGACTGCTAAACATCAGGTCTCTTTCCTCCAACTCCCTTTTAATAAATGAACAAATTGACGACCTTAATATTGATCTGCTAGCCCTAACTGAAACATGGCTTCGGGAAAATGATTATGTTAGACTAAACGTATCTACACCATCAAGTCACATGAACCTTCAGAGTGCCCGGAGCACAGGTCGAGGTGGTGGTGTTGCCGTCATCTCTCATTCCAGTCTAATTCTCAGCCCCAAACCCAACTATACATACCTCTCCTTTGAAAGCCTCGCACTCTCCATTACGTGCCCCAATTGGAAAAACCAAAAAGCTGTTATATTTATAATAATTTATCGACCTCCTGGTCCATATGCCGAGTTCCTGACAGAGTTTTCTGATTTCATTTCAAGTTTAGTTTTGAATTGGGAAAGGATTGTTATAGTTGGAGATTTCAACATACATGTTGATAACGGCAGTGATTGCCTCAGTAATGCTTTTGGCGCGCTCCTGGATGGGATCGGTTTCACCCAGAGTGTGAATAAGCCGACTCACTGTCACAATCACACAATCTCCTTCTAACCTATGTTATTGAAGGACGTAAACGTCATTGCTCATAACATCAAAGATTAGACTAAAAGGAGGTTTAGGACTTTCACGCAACACTGCACAAAAACACTCCATCCTTGCCCTATTGCATAGAAAACAACATACTGTGACAATAGATAGATTGTGTAGCATGTCCTCCCAGGTCAAGATGTTACAGATTAATGAGATTAATGATCTAATTGTCCTTCCTCAAAACCCTATACTCTCTGACCATTTCTTAATTACCTTTCAATTCATACTAAAAGACTATCCAGCCCTGCAGAAAAAAAAAAAAAAAACTATAATGAAAAGAACATTATCAGATAAATGGGTTACAGAGTTTAAAGAAATTATTGAGCCATTACTAAAAGATATGTCATGTGACAATGAGAATAATTTTAATCCAATTGTCACTGATCAATTGGTTGACAGAACAATGCTCACCTTAAAATCTGCTCTCGATGTTGTAGCTCCGCTAAAACAGAAAAGCATTAAACCAAGACCTCCGGCTCCATGGTATACGTTACAGCTCAGGACACTCAAACAACATATAAGACGCACAGAGAAGCTTTGGGGCCGCTTGCGCTCTGAGCAGTCTCTGAAGGCATGGAAGCTCTGCCTGCTCACTTATAAGGCCGCTCTGCAGAAAGCCAGAACCAGATACTATTCAAATCTAATAGAAGTAAACAAAAATAACCCCAGATTTTTGTTCAGCACTGTAGCTAGGCTGACAAACTCCCACACTGCTAATGAGTCTCTTATCCCCTCGAACATTAGTTGTGATGACTTTCTTCAATTCTTCGATTACAAAATTACAACCATTAGAAACAAAATCAACAAAGCTACTCCAAAAATCAGCTCTGAGCTAATCCAGTCTGTAATACCAATATCCCACATAGATCCTCTAATAATATTAGATAAATTTACTCCTGTTGATGAGGTGGAGATTACCTCAGCCATCATGTCGTCCAAACCATCAACCTGTATGCTCGACCCTATTCCAATCAGACTCCTCAAAGAAGCCCTCCCCCTAATAATAGATTCCATCCATAACATAATAAATATGTCATTAGAAAATGGCTACGTTCCTCAGACCTTTAAGTATGCTGTGATTAAACCCCTTTTGAAAAAAACAAACCTAAATCCTGATGAACTAGCCAACTATAGACCTATCTCTAATCTTTCCTTCCTCTCAAAAATTCTAGAAAGAGTGGTGATGAAACAGCTCTGCCGTCACCTGCAGGACAATAATATATTTGAAAATTTTCAATCTGGATTCAGAGCTCACCACAGCACAGAGACTGCACTGCTTAAAGTAACAAATTACTTACTACTAGCTGCTGATAACGGGCTGGCTTCAGTCCTGGTCCTACTGGACCTCAGTGCAGTGTTTGACACCATTGATCACAACATTCTACTGCAGAGGTTAGAATGTGACATTGGAATCAGAGGGACCACCCTCAAATAGTTTAAATCCTATCTATCAGATAGGTACCAGTTTGTTAGTATAAACCAGAGCACCTCTCCCTGTTCTAAAGTAGCCTATGGTGTTCCACAAGGATCTGTGCTTGGTCCAATCCTATTTACTCTGTATATGTTGCCATTGGGTAACATTATCAGAAAACATGGCATTAATTTTCACTGCTATGCTGATGACACTCAGCTGTACTTATCAATGAAACCAAATCAGACTGATCAAATAGATAAACTCAGTGCCTGTGTGAAGGACACCAAAACCTGGATGACCTTGAATTACCTGCTCTTAAATCCTGAAAAAACAGAGGTCATTGTCGTTGGTCACAAAGGTCAAAGAGATTCTCTGTTGGACCAGATAATCTCACCCGACAATGTGAGTATAGCTTCTAGTCCTACTGTAAAAAATCTTGGAGTCCTATTTGATCAAAATCTCTCATTCACAGCCCATATAAACCTAGCTTGTAAAACCACATACTTTCACCTGCAAAATATAACTAAAATTAGAAATATTTTACCTAAAAACGATGCTTGATTACTGTAATTCTCTGCTCGCCGCCTTCCCCAAAAGTACTATAAGGAGCCTCCAGTTGGTCCAAAATGCAGTGGCCAGAGTCCTAACAGGAACTAAAAGAAGAGACCACATCGGTCCTGTACTAAAATATCTGCACTGGCTTCCTGTCGAGCTTAGAATCAAATTCAGAGTCCTCCTCCTGACATACAAAACCCTAAACAGTATGGCCCCATCCTATCTGCAAGATGCTATTGTCCCGTACCAGCCAAACAGAGCACTCCGCTCTCAGAATGCAGGACTATTAGTGGTTCCTAGAGTGTCCAAAAGTACAGTGGGAGGGAGAGCATTCAGTTACCAAGCTCCTGTGCTATGGAATCAACTCCCTGCTGATGTTAAACAGGCCCCCACTGTCTCTGTATTTAAGACCATGCTTAAAACCTTCCTCTTCGGTATAGCTTATGACCAGGTTACTTAGTGAGGGAGTTAGGGAGTGACATTAAAACCCGGGATAAGATAGGCTGCAGTAGGAGATAACTAACTGGGGGAAGTATGGCAACCTGAGCACTATCCTCTGCTTCCTCCTATTTTCTCATCAGCAATACTATCCACATGTTGTCCCCTGTCCCACTGCCCCTGTGGAGTGTAACTCTTTCAGATGCCCCGATGACAGCTCGACCCCCTCCTCCACCCGCCTCCCTCTCCTCCTCGCCTGGCTCTCCTCCTCCTCGCCTTGTCTTCCTCCTCCTCGCCTGGCCCTCCTCCACCCCCCTCCCTCCTCCTCGCCTGACCGATTTTTCTTGTTTTGTCTGGTTTTTCCTGTTGTTTGATTTTCCTGTTTGTTTTTGTGTGTAGGCAGCACGGTGGCTGAGTAGTCCCCGGGTCGCCCAGGTCTTTCTGTGTGGAGTTTTGCATGTTTCTCCCTGTGTCTGGATAGGTTTCCTCCGGGTACTCCGGTTTCCCCCATCAACCAAAACATGAACGCCCTTCGAGACAACTGTTGTTATGATTTTGGGCGTTACAAAAATAAAATGAATTGAATTGAATTGAATTTTAAGTCTGTCTGTCCAAGATGCTCTATGTGTCTTGCTTTTGTTTTTTCATCTTGCATACAAAAAAACAAAATGAAAATGAAGCACTGGGTGACAGTAGCTCTACTAATCTGAAGGTTGGTTATTTGAATCCCTCTCTCAACATGAGTATCATTAGTAGGTCATTGGTCCACTGACCCACAGTTTGGCGGTGCAATTCCACCACCCACAGATGAATGCTTTCATTGTGTCCTTGGGCAAGACACTTAACCCCCGTCGCACCCGGTGTCTGTCTACACTGGTGTATGACTGTGTGTGTGTGTGTGAATTTTAAGGTGGAAAACCGCTGTATAAAAATGTATCTGCCATTTACTGTGCTAAAACCCAGCAGTTAGGTTCGGTTTTAGGTTTTGTCCTCTGCATTCATTCATACTTACTTCAGTGCTGCTGGGGCCACCCTCAGGAGAAGTGGGTGACTGCATATTACTATCAACTCTACTTCGCCTTGGACTTGAACCTACAAATCAATTTCTTGGCTTTGAATTAACATCATGTTTGTATATGAAAGATAACAATTTTCTGACAGTTTAAAGTTTTCATTTTCTTAGATAAAAAACTAAAATGGGACAAGCTTTGACCATTGTTTACATAATTGTTGCTAGGTAACAGTTATGGAATTACCTCTGTGTATGCCACATCTGCTGCCCGACCAACCAGGAAGTAAAATGAAACCCCACCAAAAGGCTCAAAATTGAAAATTTGGTACAATTTTAGCAAAATCTTAAAATATGACAATTTTTAAAAATAAATTTTAGTAAATTGTGTAGTCTTTCATATGCACTTGAACTTGAACCTGAATGTCATTTAAATTTCTCTGTCAGGTTTTGATTTGAAGTCTTATTATTTTGCTGGTCCAGTCTCACACAGAGCAGAGCGGCAGGATATAAGAGTCCCCCGTTAAAATCTGACACGTTTGGCCCCAAACACCAACTAAACCATTTAATCTGACATGTCACCCGTTCTCCGCCAGAGCCTGTGGGTCCCTGCCACTCTGGCTCTGCATTCTGGAACTGTGCCCGGGCTCCAGTGGGGTTCTGCTCTGAGTCGTTTCTGTTGGAAAGTGAAACTGGCAGATTGTAAATTGGTGACATTCCCAAACAAAAGCTGACTGTTGGTGTCAGATCTCCTCCGTTGGGCTTAGGGCACCTGTAATGGGTTTAACACAAGTGCGAAGTTTTACCTGTCAAATGTAACTTCATAGGCTGCTCTCTCAAATGCTTTGTTTAAATCTACGGTAAGTAATCTCCATGACCCTTCACCTCATTTTCAAAAACAAGAAAATGATTGCTGTCAACTACATTTAAATAAAGGTGCACTATGTTTCTGGTGAGGGTTTTGACACTTAAAGGGCCTGTATTACACTGTTATCTGATCTTTGTTATAATTGTGTTTACTCATCACAAACATACCTGGAGTTGTGTTTTGTTTCATTTGTCTGTGTAATCTCTCAGTCGTCCAGGTCTGTTTCATTCACACATTTAACACACAAACCCTGCCTATTTAGTCTGCGATCTTCTCTGCGTTCTTCTCTCAAATAGAAAACACTTTGTGATGTCATGTGGTAATACAGGAAGCGCCCCTATGTGTTTTTAAACTCCATACATCTTCACTAGAATCATTTGGACAATTTCAGCCCTGGAATTGCCAATCTCTTCTGAACTAAAGGTAAAAGGAACTGTTAACTTGAAAACTAGAGCTTGATGACATCACAAGGTGGAACAGAGCATTTTGAGCATTGGAGATGTAGACAAACTAATAATAAAGGGTTACTCAAACATGTGTGAATGAAACAAAACAGAACTACAGATGTGAAGTTTTTGAGCAGGTAATAACATTATAACATGACTGAAAACTCACAAGAGTCAAGTCTGTATGAGACTGTATAGGACCTTTAAATGTCACCATGGAGATGTCATGCTTTGCCTGTATTCCATGTATCTATCTACATTTACTCATGTCTATTATTGCTAAAAAAAAAAAAAAAAAGATCTGTGACCCTGCTCAAAGTAAGAATGCTTTTTGTTTCTCAATGTTTCTTTAAAGATGCACAATGTATTTGGTGTAAGCTGTATGTATTTTGGTGGGAATTTGTATTTGCTTTTCTTTATAATGATGCCATTGCTTTGTCTAGAATGCTCCACAGAATTTCATTAAACTTGTTTATATATTTTATATATATATATATAATATATTATATTTTATATATATTTACATTTTATCTGTATTGACTCAATTAAATGTGTTTTATTGCTAGAAAATATCTTGTATTGTAACACATATTCCAGCCTGTTTGTCTCCGTAGAGATAGATACGTTTAATGACATACTGTACAGTGGAATCTGACGGGGTAAGCAATAACATCTCCATGGTGACAAGCACATGGCAGACCAGAAAAGTTCCATAGTGCGCCTTTAAAATGTTTCTCCATAATTATCTGCCATATGTCGCTCAAGAGAGTAGTATGACTAATAGTAATGGTTTGTTTAGCAGTGTTTGTACGCCAGATGCCCTCCCTCTTTCAACCAACCACATGCTGTTAGTGGAGTGGACGTTTCTCTGGTTGGTGAGGTCAAGTTACTAAACATGAAAACATTCTTACTGTGAGCAGGGTTGTTTCTCCACAGATCTAACCTGTAACATGGTATCTCCTGCTCATCTCCATGAAGTTGGAAATGTGTCATACCATACACTGCAGCATTCCAAGCAAAGTCCAACCAAGTCTTCACTCTAAAAGTTTTATAAAGTTGACAAAATTAAATTGTCTTTTGCTATTCCAAGCAAAGCAATAACATGTCCATGGTAATAAATGGTGGACCCTTCTCCAGAAATGTTACACAGTGCACCTTTAAACTAAAAAATGCAATGAAAATTGTCATATTGTAGAACATTTCAAACAAAAAGCAGTTTGACAGAGCACCATCTGAAAAGTTACATATTGCAGCTTTAACTGACCTAACTATCGTGGGTTGTAATTACTTTCACTTTGTGTCCAAATGGTGCCAGACTCTTAAACATTTACTGTGTGCACTGGGAAAACATAAGCTTCCTTAGACAAACACACTCCAGCTCTGTTTGTGTGAGGGACAGGCCTAGTTCACAGGATCAGAATAGGAAGTTAACTCTATCATAACAGCTCCCTCATCAGGTGACAAAAGACAACAACAGCCTCTCCACGGCCCTGTGCCCCTCCTGTCCTCCCCCGGTGTCATGTTATCTATCCCCCATGGCCAGGAGTAGGGGTCAGGGCAGAGGCAGAAACAGGGGGTGTGGAGGAGAGCAGAGGAACAGCTGTTCAATCCAGATGTGACAACCAGAAGATTTCTTAAATAACTCTTATCACAATAGATGACCTGATCCTTAACGTGGTGGAGGGGTTTGAGCACCCAAATGATCCTGGGAGCTATGTTGTCGGGGGCTTCATGCCCCTGGTAGGGTCACCCATGGCAAACAGGTCCTGGGAGACGGGTCTGACTAAGAGCGGTTCAGAAGCCCATCATGAATAGAGTAACAACGAGGCCAGTTACGTCGCCCGGACTGGCGTTACCGGGGCCCCACCCTGGAGCCAGGCCTGGGGTGGGTGCTCGGCAGCGAGCGCCTGGTGGCCGGGCCTTTCCACACGGGGCCTGGTCGGGCCCAGCCCGAAGAAACGACGTGGGGCCGTCCTCCCGTGGACCCACCACCTGCGGGAGGAGCCATGAGGGGCGGGTGCGGAGAGATCCGGGCAGCAGTCGAAGGCGGGGACCTCGACGACCGGATCTCCGGACATGGAGACTAGCTCTGGGGACATGGAATGTCACCTCGCTGGGGGGGAAGGAGCCTGAGCTTGTGCGGGAGGTTGAGCGTTACCGGCTAGATATAGTCGGCCTCACCTCCACGCACAGCTTGGGCTCTGGAACCCAACTTCTTGAGAGGGGTTGGACTCTCCATTTCTCTGGCGTTGCCCGCGGGGAGCGGCGGCGAGCTGGTGTGGGCTTGCTCATTGCCCCACAGCTCAGCCGCTGCGTGTTGGGGTTCACTCCGGTGAACGAGAGGGTTGCGTCCCTGCGCCTTCAGGTCGGGGACAGGTCTCTCACTGTTGTGTCGGCCTACGGGCCAAACAGCAGTGCAGAGTACCCGGCCTTCTTGGAGTCCCTGGGAGGGGTACTAGACAGTGCACCAAGCGGGGACTCCGTTGTTCTCCTGGGGGACTTCAACGCCCATGTGGGTAACGACAGTGACACTTGGAGGGGCGTGATTGGGAGGAACGGCCTCCCCGATCTGAACCCGAGCGGTGTTTTGTTATTGGACTTCTGTGCTAGTCACAGCTTGTCCATAACAAACACCATGTTCGAGCACAAGGGTGTCCATCGGTGCACATGGCACCAGGACACTCTAGGTCGGAGGTCGATGATCGACTTTGTTGTCGTGTCATCTGACCTCCGACCGCGTGTCTTGGACACTCGGGTGAAGAGAGGGGCTGAGCTGTCAACTGATCATCACCTGGTGGTGAGTTGGATCCGCTGGCGGAGGAGGAAGCCGGACAGACCTGGCAGGCCCAAGCGCATTGTGAGGGTCTGCTGGGAACGTCTGGCGGAGACCTCTGTCAGGGGGGTCTTCAACTCCCACCTCCGGGAGAGCTTCTCCCTGATCCCGGGGGAGGTTGGAGACATGGACTCCGAGTGGGCCATGTTCTCCACCTCTATTGTCGATGTGGCTGCTCGTAGCTGTGGTCGCAAGGTCTGTGGTGCTTGTCGCGGCGGCAATCCCCGAACCCGGTGGTGGACACCGGAAGTAAGGGATGCCGTCAAGCTGAAGAAGGAGTCCTATCGAGCCTTGTTGGCTCGTGGGACTCCTGAGGCAGCTGATGAGTACCGGCGGGCCAAGCGTGCCGCGGCTCGGGCAGTCGCAGAGGCAAAAACTCGGGGTTGGGAGGAGTTCGGGGAGGCCATGGAGGAGGACTATCGGACGGCCTCAAAGAGATTCTGGCAAACCGTCCGACGCCTCAGGAGGGGAAAGCAGTGCTTCACCAACACTGTTTACAGTGCGGGTGGAGAGCTGCTGACTTCGACTGGGGATGTTGTCGGGCGGTGGAAGGAATACTTTGAGGATCTCCTCAATCCCACTGTCACGTCTTCCGAGGAGGAAGCAGAAACTGGGGACCCGGAGGCGGACTCGTCCATCACCCTGGCTGAAGTCACTGAGGTGGTTGGCAAGCTCCTCGGTGACAAGGCTCCGGGGGTGGACGAGATCCGTCCTGAGTACCTCAAGTCTCTGGATGTTGTGGGACTGTCTTGGCTGACACGTCTCTGCAACATCGCGTGGCGGTCGGGGACAGTACCTGTGGAATGGCAGACCGGGGTGGTGGTCCCTCTGTATAAGAAGGGGGACTGGAGGGTGTGTTCCAATTACAGGGGAATCACACTCCTCAGCCTTCCCGGTAAGGTCTATTCCAGGGTGCTGGAGAGGAGAATCCGACCGATAGTCGAACCTCGGATTCAGGAGGAGCAGTGTGGTTTTCGTCCTGGTCGTGGAACACTGGACCAGCTCTATACTCTCCATCGGGTCCTCGAGGGCTCATGGGAGTATGCCCATCCAGTCCACATGTGTTTTGTGGATCTGGAGAAGGCATTCGACCGTGTCCCTCGTGGTGTCCTTTGGGGGGTGCTCTGGGAGTATGGGGTCCGGGGCTCTTTGCTAAGGGCTGTCCGGTCCCTGTATGACCGGAGCAGGAGCTGTGTTCGCATTGCCGGCAGTAAGTCAGACCTGTTCCCAGTGCATGTTGGACTCCGCCAGGGCTGCCCTTTGTCACCGGTTCTGTTCATTATATTTATGGACAGAATTTCTAGGCGCAGCCAGGGGCCGGAGGGGGCCTGGTTTGGGAACCACAGGATTTCATCTCTGCTGTTTGCAGATGATGTTGTCCTGATGGCTTCTTCGAGCCAGGACCTGCAGCAGGCACTGGGGCGGTTTGCAGCCGAGTGTGAAGCGGCTGGGATGAGAATCAGCTCCTCCAAATCCGAGGCCATGGTTCTCGACCGGAAAAAGGTGGCTTGCTCTCTCCGGGTGGGTGGTGAGTCTCTGCCCCAAGTGGAGGAGTTCAAGTATCTCGGGGTCTTGTTCACGAGTGAGGGAAGGATGGAGCGGGAGATTGACAGGCGGATCGGTGCAGCGTCTGCAGTGATGCGGTCGCTGTATCGGTCCGTTGTGGTAAAGAAGGCGCTGAGCCGGAAGGCGAAGCTCTCGATTTACCGGTCAATCTACGTTCCTACCCTCACCTATGGTCATGAGCTTTGGGTAATGACCAAAAGGACAAGATCGCGGATACAAGCGGCTGAAATGGGCTTCCTCCGCAGAGTGGTCGGGCGCACCCTTAGGGATAGGGTGAGGAGCTCGGTCACACGGGAGGAGCTCGGGGTAGAGCCGCTGCTCCTACACGTTGAGAGGAACCAGCTGAGGTGGCTCGGGCATCTGCTCAGGATGCCTCCTGGACGCCTCCCTAGGGAGGTGTTCTGGGCATGTCCCACCGGGAGGCCCCGGGGAAGACCCAGGACACGCTGGAGGGACTATGTCTCTCGGCTGGCCTGGGAACGCCTTGGGGTCCCACCGGAGGAGCTGGAGGACGTGTCCGGGGTGAGGGAAGTCTGGGAGTCCCTGCTTAGACTGCTGCCCCCGCGACCCGGCCCCGGATAAGTGGAAGAAAATGGATGGATGGATGGACAATAGATGACATGCCGCTCTTTTGTATATCACTCTAAGTATTAAAACAGTTCGCTTTTTGTATACCATGGAGTATAAATGTGCCTTTGTTCCTGGTGTCACATATGGGACACATTACAGTCATGATGGGTTTAACAGAACATCATCTGTTACTATGGCACAAGACTGGAGCAATGCTAATTCTAATTTAAACCATGAATGAGCATTTAAATATATTTATATTATTATATTTATATTTGCCATAAAAATAATATCACTTTTATTCCACCATTTGATACCCTTGAATAATTCTCTCACAATTTGAATGAAAAAGGACATATGTAGAAAAGTTAAAACAAGTGAATCCAACCGAAATCAGTCAACCTGGCTTATATTCCCAGTGTGTCATACAGTCGTCTAGCTCCATTACTTCTAAGTGAAGAAAAAAGGTTCACAGTGCTGGATATTCATTTTCATTCTCAAATCGTTGCATTCTCCCATAACTTAAACCAGAATCAAAAACAATCCAGATTTATGTAGGATTTAAACACATATCTTGATGATTTTTGATCTACAGGTGGTCTGCCACTCTAAGATACAGTGGTCGGTTGTAGACATTCAAATTTAAATTGTACTTATCATGCTAAGTGTAGAAATACAAATCCTGGTGCAGGACTGTTGACATAAATTTGGGGGCCTGGGGCGAGAAACCTCACATGGGCCCCTTTTGCAGTGTTGGAAAGTAACTGAATACATGTACCAAAAATACATATTCAGAATATGTTTGAGTAACGGTATTCTCGTAGGCCTTTGCTTTGGTGGTATTCAGAACACAGTTACTCCTCCATGAGAGAAAAACAGAAAACATTGCTCTTGTCGTGAGGCATGTGAGATTTTTGCTTCTCCAACTAATATAAATAAATATACGCAGAGCAAACAGTGAAACAATTTTTTTATTATTATTTTTTTATCTTATGTTGCATCTTTACTCTATAATTTAAATGCAACTCTCTATTCAGTTTATTTTTGTAAAGCCCAAAGTCCCAACAGCAGTTGCCTCTTAGGATTGAACATAAGAATTGATTTAACCAACAGAAAGTTAGAAAATCAACAATGAAACAGAAACAGACAAGCAAATTAATCAACAGAAAACAAGCTAATGGAAAACTGTATAACTCTGTGTAAAAGTATTTTAAATATTCAGAAAACAGTACTCTGATTGGACCATGTATCAGACGACGTTATAAAATACATTTAAATGCTAGTATTGAGTAAAGTATTCGTCCCCTCACTGTTTATGTGAAATCTGCTTTAAAAATCCATTGCCCTGATATGCTGCAGTATTAGTGTTTGTCCAGCAGATGACGCTGTAGTGAGCAGCTTCCACAGTGGGCGTGTCTTTTGGGAGCAGAGGGTTGGACCGTGCGCTCCTCCACTGTGCGCGAATCAGTCTAATTTCAGACCTGACCGGGAGTGATCCACTACCAGCCTCTATCGGGGAAATACTGACAGAAAATGCACTTTAATAGGAATAAAACAAGACTCGACTGCGCCACAAGTCATGGTAGGAGCACTTTCAACTTTGTTTGCGCCAAGTTAAATTGAAGATGCGCTGAGTTTGCGTGCCGCTGGCAGCACATGGGCTCGCGCTGCAGAGTGGCAGGTTTGTTGTGGTGGGGGAGGGTTTGGCAAATGGTGTTGAGTTGCTCCGAAAGGTGTGATGATCCGCAAATAGTTTCAAAGTCAGTTAAATGTCTTTCTGTTGATATTATTTACAACGTTAGCATGCAAGTTACATTTTAATTTTAATACACATTTGGTCTACATATCTTTATATAGCCGTGTGAAAATGAACAGTATTTTTATGACAGGCATATTTAGACATTTAAAATATATATACTCTTATTACGCTTACGCTAATTTCGTTCCCGATTACCATGAAAAATAAATAAACTAAAAAATTGTTGAACTCACTTTAACGTTATGACAAAAACTTATGCTAGCATTTGAATATAACAAGTAATTCATGCTGCTAATTTACATGTCTGTTTTAGCTAACTTGGATTGCACAATTTAGCTAATATTCCAATGTGGCTTCATTCGGCTTCCATGGGCTTGTTTAAAGTCAGTTACAATTATAGATAGACCAATAAATCGGGCCGATATTTGCACTTTTTAGCGTATCTCCAGCATAGACTATGATCTCCAGCGGAGATCATAGGCTATGATAGGGTAGGTTGTTTAAGTCAACCAGCTGCCTAAAATGACCTAAAGTTTCATATGAACACTTCAGTGCAAAGAGAACACTGCGCTAAAGGTGACTCTTATCCAGTACATAAAACACGGTGGGAGATGAGTTTGTAATCTATAAAAAATGTGTATTTGGGGAAAAAATATCAAACTGCACTACATAATTGGGGATCAAATATTTGCAACTTGCTATGCTTATTTTTGTCCTAGGTTGTTGGCTAGGTTGTCTTACCTTTAAACAGAAGAAATTAAGTCTTTTTGTGGTTGCACAGAAAATTGTTATTACAGTATATCTGACCTAAAAACAGTGATGGAAGGTAAAGAATCAAAAGTAGTAAAGTACAGCACTGCAGTTACTGCAGTTTACATTTTAGGTACCTGTACTTTATTTAAGTATATTTTAAAGTGAATACTTTTTACTTTTACGTTACCTCATTTGAGAGCAGATTTCTGTGCTTTCTACTCCACTACATGTTTCAACAGGACTGAACAGTCAAATTATTTTTTATTAAATTTTGAAACCTGCTGAAAGGGTTGAGGCTTTATTTTTGAACATGTTCATAATTTCAGTAAACAAGAAAATATACAAAGGAAACCAGCTAGAAAAACTATTAATTAATTTGTTTCTGATGAACAAAATTCAGCACAAATCTTTATAAAAATCTATACATTTATGAGACCTCTAAATCTGCACAAAATACTTTTACTTATAGTCTTTTTAGTGCATTTTTAACTAGGTACTTTAATACTTTTACATTTTCGTAGGCTAGATTTTTTTCATGTGATAATTTGACTTGAGTATTTTCTGCTCCGGTATCTGTAGTTTTACTTAAGTAACAAGATTGAGTACTTCTTCCACAACTGCTTATAAATGAAGGCAAAGAGCCATATAACATTGCTGGTTAGGTCAGTGACCCAACTTATCATGTTTCTTTTTTGCATCTTTTCACACTGTTCTATTGCTTATGTATTAAGGAAAGGTCATAATCATGGGAAAATAACACAACTCAACCTTCTATTTTATTAAGTGAAACATGAAACATATTGTGAATCATCTCTGATGAGCATTGACAATTTCACAATTTCTTCAGCAATTATTGTGCAACTAGCTCAGGAAGAATGGCACGATTGTTTATAGATGTGATGTAATTAAGATTAGATAAAAAAGCATTGAACTGTTAACTTGTTCAAATGTGGGGACTACAAGCATGTTTAAAATCAGTTAAAATGCTACTGTGACTGTAGTAATGAGGAAAGAGCTGTTTGCTAGTGTAATTTTTAGACAAGATAACGGAATATTGTTTTTTAGTTTATTTGGATGACATGTTCAATATTCAATTATCAGTCCGATTTAACTGGAACTGATGGCACAGTTTAGGCAGCATTCACATTGCACACTGTATCAAAATTGGGACAAAACCTAGAACAAAACAACCAGGACTAGACTAGGCCCAGACTAGGCCTAGACTAGGCCCAGACCATGACTAAGCTAGGTTTACATCAGGACTAAAATGCGCTCAACCAGGACTAGACCAGGACCAAACCAAATACACATCAGGACCAAACTAGGACCAAACTAGGACCAAACTAGGACCAAACTAGGACCAACCTATGACCAGACCAGGACCAGACCAGGAATAGATCTGAACCAAACCAAGTCTACATCAGGACGAAACTGGGCTCAAACTAGGGCCAAGTGTGAAGAAGTGAACTTGAACCATTGACTGACTTGTAACTGCAGGTTTTTGGTTCACCTGTAGGCTATAGCTTTTATTTTTATACTCCACAATAGCATTTTGCAAAGCTACATTTCAACACATTTTTTACAAGGCTGTCAAAGAATCCAAAGTGTTTAAAAAATGTGGTCTGCAAAGAAAAACAGTTTTAGATGTAGGTCTGAATGAGCAGCTTTGTGCCTCATAAAAGATGATGACTCAGGGTTTGGGATTTAGGTCTTCTTGGTTTGGTTCCAGTTTGGAGCTTGTGAAACCAGGCGTCTGTCACACTGCAGCTGCGAGTGCCATACTGTTGTTTTTCTTTGGTTTGAAATTGGTTCAAACCGCAAGGACGTAGGTAATCCAACTCTACACTAGCTCTCACAAATGCACAAAATTTCAAACCTGACTGATTGAGAATAGACTGTAATTTCAATCTAAAATAGTAATAGTATTAGCTGTGGTGTGATTTTGGGAAAAAATAAAAATAAAAAATCATTGATCCGATACCACTGTTGATTTCTGCGGTTAATGCTACCGCTTACGCCTAGAGTGAGTTAAATGCAGACTGTGGAGGCATTGCAGACACTTTAAACATGCTAATAATGACAGAAAATACATTTGTGTTAGCTCTTTGATACCTTCATTTAGCCTTTGGCATGGATAACCAACACACCAGTGCTAACACGACAACAGCGCTAACATGGCAGCAGCGCTAACACAGACTTTGTTTTCTCTGCATAGCCCTGTGCTCCAAGGATGAGGTCTTTTTACAGGCCTCACTGTTGGTTTTATCGGTATCGGCAAGTACAGTAAAGCCAAGTATTGGTATGGGATCGGAACCAAAAAAAGGTATTGGAACAACATTAGCCTTAAGGTTAATTGGCTCATTTTAACCAATGCTATAGTGTAAGCCAAAAATGCTTTGTGGGCACATAAAACGCTTGCCAATTTCAGGTGCATCACTTTGAATTGCTAGCATTAGGCCCATTGTCGTCACAGCTTCTCTTGAACACTCTCTTTGGTTTGTCCACGGTTTAGTCTGGTTCTGGTCTGGGTCCAGGTCTCTGGTTGTCTCTGTTGTCTTTATGGTCCCAGTCGTTTTCTGAGCTGTTTAGGTTACTTTCTGAAACCTACAATCTGCTCATTACAGATGAGTGGAAGCAAACATAGTGATTTGCTCCGCACACGTTTTGCTAAAGTGATAATACTATAGCTCACTTAGACTGGCTCAGACTGCACACCAAAAACACAGAGTCAGGGTCAAATGCAAGGTCTACACAGTAATTAGCCAGGCATCCATATGATGTTTTCATTATTGTAAAGAGTTGTAAGCTTTAAGGTGGCCAATATATTGGATTTTTATTTATTTATTTTTATTTTTTATATACCTCATGTTCAAAATTTGCAAGTAATTTATAGTACAAAAGTAGATTGGCCATCACTATCTGTCAGAAAAGAACAACACTCACATTATAAAATGTATTTATGGGACTATGGCGATAGACTGACTCAATATCTCACTTGTTTGTTGAACTTTTAATCCAAGATCTCATGATTGTCTATATCTAAAAACTGGCAGCACTAGAAGTGAAATGGGGAAAAAAGCTTTTGGTTATTTTGCTTCTCAGAAATGGAATACATTAATGCCACTAATGCACTTTAATAATCTGGGGATAAACGTTAAAAACATTAGCAGATGTGATTATAAATGTTTGAAATGGACCTATGCAGGTATTTTGTTTGTTTGTTTTTGTTGTATAGTTTTGTATTTGAACAAGATGAAAAAGAATGTGGAGCTTTCACTGGGCTCTCTCTGTAGAAATAAAGATGAATGAAATAGAAAAAAAACAACCCCAAAATGCTGCAAAAACGTTGTTGCTGTCTTTCAAATAAGAGTTGAAAGTGTTTCTAGGTAATTACAGTCCTGTCATACATTTGCTTTGCTAACTTTAGCTTAGCTGGGGTGCCTGATTTTCAAAAAACAAAAGGAGAAAATCAAAATCCATCTTTCTTGCTCTAACAAACCCTTTGGCACATTGTACATTTACATCCATAAGTTTTTGTTCACTATAGCACAGTTGTCCCGATGACGCAAGTAAACAAGGTCTAAACTAAGACATAAGTGTAAAGCAGAAATTACATGTTTAATTAAGATCAATGAATCAAACTGCATTCAAGCTGCACTATATAACCTTTTCTGGTGGAGGCTCTCATAGAAATGTTGGTTGGTCTGTAATGCTCGACAATTTGGTATTAACCATTTTAATACCTGATCTCAAAAACATGCATTTTTACTGTGAGCAGTAATTGGCCTGGTGTGATCTCTGCTTGTCTGCTTTAAAATACCACCAGAGAAAATCCTTGGAAAAGATAGGCTCCACCTCTGGCTGCAAATCAATGTCAAACCCCAGTCCTTTTTGAGAATTCTTACTGCTGATGAATGGCTATGTTTGACCTCTGTACCATATTTCTTTGCAGTTGAAGTGGGACAGGTTTGACAGGCCAATTAGCATTAGAGTAATTAGCTTGTTTGTTTCTATGTTTGCTAATTTAGGCATGGAGGTGTAAAGTGAGACAGCCCCAGGGCTCTAGCATTCATACCACACATGGAAGCCAAAGTCAAGTTTAGTTTTCTGTATGTTTCACAAAAACCTCTACCTTTTTAAGCTCTGTAAGCACAGGTTCAGATTAGTGATGGTAAGTTTTGAAGTAGGAGGATATATTGGGGATTATCCTGATATTCACTAGGGTTGTGACGATATATGATAATATCGCTAATCACAATAAAAAAAGGTTCACAATTATCATTCTTGGCATTTTTTAATAATCGTGATCGTCGTGCACGATTATAATCGCCTTTACAGCACCAGACTGCCTCGTGTTTGCAGTTCAATACAATGTTTAGATGTTAGTTCTGGTGTTTGCCCACAAGGGGGGCCTCTGCCATAGCAATGACACTTGTTAGCTTCTGTGCCTATTGGGCAGCACAGTTATCACTGTCTGAACTATATTCTGCCAGATATCAACCATAAAGAAAGTCTGATCCGTAACTCTCTACAGGAACGTGCCAGAGTGCGCCTCACCCATGTGCATAGATGAGATGTTAATGTGTGCACATCTTATGTTTTTACAATAATGCAAACTGCAGAATAAAACAACAGCTTTCAATCAATAGACAAATGAAGTCCAAGTCATTCAGCTAAACACAAATGTGCCAGAGCACATGGTTCAAATGGGCTCTATGTGCACAGAAGCAATGATTACACTCGGTATATTTAACCTACAATTATGTCAGTAGCCGAATAAACCATGCTTACCGATCGAGAACAGCATCCAATCCATAAAAAAATAAGGTCCTCTACTTCTGAATCCACTGTGGAATCTTCACTCTTGCCACAAACCGCTCCAGGTCAAAGATGCCTCTAATATAACTTGTACAAACATTCACAGTGTCCTCGATCGCGTACTTCCTTTGTTTTGTCATGATTTCTGCATCCACTTGGCCGTGTCCCAATTCGCCAAAGTGCCCTTAAATACACCGTTCTCAGTGTTCGTCGAAGGGCACTTGCGTCACTTCTGGCGCAACAAGGAGTACACATTTTCGGCCGGGGACTTCGAATGGTGCATTTGACAAATTGGGACACAGCCTTCGTTTACGCACTTGTCAAGCTCGGTCTGTTTCATGGAAACCATGGCATGTGATACATCGTCATGTTCCGCTGCTCATTGGCTGTAAGGGGAAACGTCACTAAACGTGTGTAATGTAATTGTTTCATTCTACAAGGGGGAGAGAGGGGCATAAACTTTCATTCATCTGTAGCACTGATTCGCTTCAGTAACCCACAACCCCCATCTTATTGGCCAACATTGGTATCATTCAGAAGCTAACACGTGTGTTTAGCATTGAGGAAGAAAGTTGGCACTGTCAGAAGTTTATTATGCCTGAAATTGACAAAAGAATCACAAATTACGAATACTTTCCTGCAGCAGGTTGGACATGGAGGATTTAACTTATTTTGTGGACATAATTTCTTGACTGGATTATATTCTCTGGATCTGTACGGAACAAATGAGGCCAACTTTGTGTGAATATGTTGATGTTTGACAGAACCAGAGCCCTCAAAGGCAAGTGAAGTCCAAATAAAACATCTTTCCTGGCAGCACTGTGGTGATTGCAGGTGAAAATGGTTTGCATATTCAGAAAGATGAGCACCGTAGCTTTCATTTGATGTGTAGGTTGTTTCTGTGGGTGACGCAGAAGTATATGTACCTTGCTGTAGAGTTGTAAAGTAGGGGAACATTAACAAGTTAATAATTATCACGATAATATCATTAATTGCAATTATTTGGTCACAATAATTGTGACTCTAAATTTTAACATCATCCCATCCCTAATATTCACATTATGGCAATCGACCAGAATTGTGCTCATGTTTGTTTGGGTTGCCAGTTTGGTTTGGGTTCAAGTATCATGCCAAACTGCAATTTTCAATACTAAGGAACAGAGTCAATTGTCAATACTAATTCTGATACAATAATGATATTAAAAACACTCTTTAGAATTTGATTTTCAACATTAAATGGTAGTACTTTCTTCTATATTCCCCTTCTATATTCCCCACCTCTGTTTTAAATGGTAGAGGTTGGAACACTTTGAGTTTGTGTTTGTAGCATCACATTTTCAGTTAGATTCATGCTAAAGTGGAAATTTTAAAGCTGCACAATGTAACTTTTCTGGTGTGATCTGCCACCTTCTTATTTCCATGGAGATTTTAGCATTAAACATAAACATTCAGCTGTGTTTTTATTGCTTAAAAATACCTTGAGAAAACATGCTTTCTTATTACGAGCAGAGCCACCTCTCCACAGATCTGGTGGGTAACTTGTTTTTTTGGGTAATTGTTCCGTGATGATTTTGTTTACATTTTTACATTGTTTTGGCTGTGTATCTATGGATGTTTGGCACTACTGCTTCAAACATGGTGGATTTCCATGGTAACGGTCTATTTTTTTCCCCATACCGAGCTTTAGTAAATGTACTTAATGTTGCATGTATACTCTGGTTTTCTGAGCTTGTCCCTTGGAGGCAGAAGCAGGAGTCTAATTAACTTTGACTACCTGTTTTGAAGGGTGCAACCTGGGGCTGTCTGGTGTGGGCTCCGCGTATAAGGCTGTATTGTTGCGTACTGTAGCTTTATCTCCATAGCGACAGTATGTTTTTGTACATGACACTCATTGAAGTAGTGGGCGTGCTCTCTTGACTTTCTGACTACAGCCCAATGACAGGTCTAAGCCTGGACATGAACACATTACAAAATGTGCCTGACCGTGTACTTTTCACCAAATACAAATGACTCTGTTATTTGGTTTAGACAAAGGCTGGGGGCTGTTATTAGGAAATGTTTGTGTAAATGATACCTGTACTATGTGTACTTTCTTTTATTAAAGCAAGAGAGTAAGAGTCCTGGAGGTGGGCACTTTCTATCTGCACATTTCCATGATAGAGATAGACAACTAAGGAACCTTTGGAACACTGTCCATGGAGGTATATCAGTTTTGCCTTTAGAATGTTCAAGACAATTTAAGAACATCTCCACTAGGGATGTACCGATCCAGCTTTTTCCAGGCCCATACAGGTATTGATATTTTGACTTAAAGTACCTGCTGATACCTGATATTAGGCCTGTCACAATAAACAATTTTAAAGTTTGATATATTGCTGTAGTTAATATAGACAATAAACAATAATATTGAAACAAATTTATACCTCTGACACAAAAACCCAAGAGCAGATTTAAACCACAAATCTGTTCTAAATCTACAATCTCAGTCATGAGCTGCAATAAATAAACACACTACACTTTAGTTAGTAGTTTATCTGTACTGAGTCATAGAGGTTATTTATTCAACATTTTACAGCTTAAATCTGATCAACAGCCAAAGAAAAGGTGCTCATGATAAATATTGACCCCAAAACATATTGTTTCAGCTTTTGTATACTGAATCATAAGTAGATATAGTGAGTATTGTAACAGGTCTACCTGATAGTAACACACCAAACCAGTGTAGGACTGAAAATAGCACTTATTTCCTTAAAACACAGTGGGCTTATTCCATAGAGATCCAAATTTGATCAGTCTGATGTGAAGGAGAAATAACAGGTACAGAACAGTTTTACATCAATACAAGTTCAAACATTATGAGACGCTCTGGGGATAAAATCAGCCTATAAATCCTCTTATTACATCAAATTAAAGACCCAACCAGGATATCAGCTTAACAGTATCATGGACCCAATACCCGATTGAGCACATTTTTCAGTGTCAGCGTAAATACTTATACTTACTGATATCAGCATCGGTATCAGTTAGGCTAGGATAAACACTATATCGACTTATTGTTCAACACTTTTTAAGGGTCAGTATTTATCACTGGTTTTTCTTTGCATCACTGTTTTTTTTTCTTTCTTTTTGTTTTCTGTACTACAAAAGAGATTTGAGCTGTAGAATGCCATACCCTTTCATTCAGCTGTTTTTTAATATTTGTACATTTTCTTTTTGGGGGATATTTCTGATTTATGGTTTGAATATTATCTTTTGTCTAAATTGACTAAATTTACTTCAAAGTTTATCATGACAAACTTATATCGGTGCATCCCTATTCTTCATAGAAGTTGTCGACCCTTCAACAGAAAAGTTACAAATCAGATCTATGGCGAGTTAAGGCCCCTCACAGCAAGAGTGCATGTTTTTCAAAGTTTTTAAGTACAAGAAAAATGGACTAAAATAAAGGCATTTACTTCATTACCTATGTGTTTGTCCCAGTGGAGCTTTAAGGAGAACCTTAATGTTATTGCCACTTAGTTTTTTATTGATTTTTTTTTTTTTTTTTTTTTTTTTTTTGCGATATTGTGTGCAGCCCTCAACGCTAGCTCTTAGGTTGTGTTGACTGATAGTAGCTTGTTCAGTAGCACATGCACTAGTCTGTCCAGATGGCTGATTTACATGGTCTGTGATGTTTTTCCATTGTTTTTATGACACGGCCGTAAAGCGCAACCGCTGCCTTTGTGCAAGTCCATCACTGTTGACCTCATGTGTAACCTTCAGCCCATCCCACCAGACTAACATTGATTTGCACACATTCCATGGCTTTTACTGGATTTTTTTGTCAAATGAGAGCCTTTTACACCCTCCACTAAGTACTTACTGCACACACTGCTTTATCGACATTTTGGTGCATATTTTGTGGGCACATTTTGGCTTAAGGATGTATTTAGTTTTGTCTGCCATGCTTTTCATTTATGAAGATATGACTGGAATTTCACATATGAATAAATAGCAGATGGCTGAGAGCGCATGTTTGTAGCCTGATGGAGGAAGGTTTCATGTAAACAAAAAAAAAAAAGTAATCTTATACAACAGAATAGGCTTGTCAGAACTATAAAAAATCAAATACGAATCCATAGTAAAACTAATCGAAACTAGATAGTCATTTGAGCAGGTGAACATACTGGAAAAAATCACATTGAGTCTTATCAGATCAAATTTTAAGATGCCATTCTAAGATAAAGTACAGTTATTTTGTATATGAAATTTCCATTTCAATATCAAGGAATTAAGTATCATGACAACACTACAACAGTACAAAAACAGTATATTAGTTGGCAGGTACAGTGGGTACGGAAATATCCAGACCCCCTTAAATTTTTCACTCTGTTATATTGCAGGAATTTGCTAAAATCATTTAAGTTCATTTTTGTTTGATTATACTGTTTGGACTTGATTAGGAAGGCTACAAACCTGTATATATAAGACCTTACAGCTCACAGTACATGTCAGAGCAAATGAGCTCAGAGACAGAATTGTGGCAAGGCACAGATCTGGCCAAGGTTACAAAAAAAATTCTGCTGCACTTAAAGTTCCTAAGAGCACAGTTGCCTCCATTAACTTTAAATGGAAGAGTTTTGGGATGACTTACCCTTCCTAGAGCTGGCCGTTCGGCCAAACTGAGCAATCGGGGAAGAAGAGGCTTGGTGAGAGAGGTAAAGAAGAACCCGAAGATCACTGTGGCTGAGCTCCAGAGATGTAGTCGGGAGATGGGAGAAAGTTCTAGAAAGTCAACCATTACTGCAGCCCTCCACCAGTCGGGGCTTTATGGCAGAGTGGCCCGAGTGGCCTCAACTGCAGGGACAGGACGACTGGTTGCAATCGAAGCAAAGATGAACGCGGACAAGTACAGGGATATCTTGGGCGAAAACCTTCTCCAGAGTGCTCAAGACCTCAGATTGGACCGAAGGTTCACCTTCCAACAAGACAATGACCTTAAGCACACAGCTAAAATAACGAAGGAGTGGCTTCAGGACAACTCTAACTGAATGGCCCAGCCAGAGCTCTGACATAAACCCATTTGAGCATCTCTGGAGAGACCTGAAAATGGCTGTCCACCAAGGTTCATCATCCAACCTGGCAGAACTGGAAAGGATCTGCAAGGAGGAATGGCAGAGGATCTCCAAATCCAAGTGTGAAAAACTTGTTTCATCATTCGCAAAAAGACTCATGGCTTTTTTTTAGCTCAAAAGGGTGCTTCTACTAAATACTGAGCAAAGGGTCTGAATACTTATTTTTCTTGTTTTGTCTGATTTTTCCTGTTGTTTGATTTTCCTGTTTGTTTTTGTGTGTAGGCAGCACAGTGGCTGAGTGGCAACACTCATGCCTTACAGCAAGAAGGTTTGGTTCGATCCCCGGGTCGCCCAGGCCTTTCTGTGTGGAATTTTGCATGTTTCTCCACGTGTCTGGAACGCCCTTCGAGACAACTGTTGTTGTGATTTTGGGCATTACAAAAATAAAATGAATGAAAATGAACTTATGGCCATGTGATATTTCAGTTTTTTTTTTATAATTCTGCAGAAATTTCAATCAGTCAATATGGGGTGCTGTGTGTATTTTAGCAAATGGCTGCAATATAACAAAAAGAAATTTAAGGGCGTCTGAATACTTTCCGTACCCACTGTATATCGGGCTGATATTTGCACTTTTTACCGTATCAGCTGTCAACCTTAAATCTCCAGTGCAGGCCGATATTTCATTTTGGCTTTAACTAGCTGCCTAAATAATACACATAAAGCTTTACTTGAACATAAAGAAAAAGAGCTGTGGGTGAGTCTGTAGTAAAATTCCATTACATAATAAAAAAAATATATATACATTATACAAAATAGGCCTTACATATTGGCTCAAACATATAGGCAGAGCTTATCAGCCATCTGGATTCTACAGTATCAGTATTGGCATTGGCCATGAAAACACCCATATCGATCTCTAAATCACTGTAATTGTTGTAAATGATATTGATTTCAATGAATCCAAATGATTGTAATTAGAATTTTGTACATAATCTAGGAAATTCACAAAAGAAGAAAAAATTGAAACACCTTGGGAGCATAGACCTCTACCAAGACAATGGTAACAGTGGCTGTCTTGAACTCTACACACAAATTTGAATAGAAAATAATTACGTTTTGGTTTATGTTGGTTAGTTAAAGGCGCTGTACATGATTTTTACAGTTTTACAAATGTGCAAAACAGAAGATAAATGGTTTGCAAAAGTTCAAAGTTATTCCTCACTTACCTGATGCATTCCTAACATCCTTTTCAAGGATTTTCACAACTTTCTCAGGCCAAAGTAGAGTCACTGTAACGTTAACAGCAACAACTAGCGCACTAACAGCGTACCAGCACTTACTTGCTGGTTCACAGACAATAAAAACTATGTATAAATTCATGCAGACAGCACACTGTGATCTCATTCTGCTTTTACAATATATCTGTACTGGGGGATTGCACATTTGACGTAGGTCGAGCCCCTTTCAATTCAATTCAATTCATTTATTTTTGTAACGCCCAAAATCACAACAACAGTTGTCTCGAAGGGCGTTCATGTTTTGGTTGATGGGGGAAACCGGAGTACCCGGAGGAAACCCATCCAGACACGGGGAGAAACATGCAAAACTCCACACAGAAAGGCCTGGGCGACCCGGGGATCGAACCAAACCCTCTTGCTGTGAGGCATGAGTGTTGCCACTCAGCCACTGTGCTGCCTACACACAAAAACAAAACAACAGGAAAAATCAGACAAAACAAGAAAAATCGGCCAGGCGAGGAGGAGGAAGACCAGGCTTTAAGTTCTATAGTGATGTCTTTAAGCACAGAACTAAATGTAAACAGTGATTGAAACATGAAAAAAATATGGAGGTAATAGTCTCATGTTGTGACAGATGGCTGCTGGTTTTGTTAACTCTTGCATTTTCAAGGAGCCCCACAGTGCCTTTAATCCATGTAAGGAGATTAAAGTGGTTCATTGTTCCTGAAAACCAGCTATGACTTATTAGTGCTTCAACAGTATATTAACCCTTTAAGGACTGAGCACACTATGGGCCAGTATAGGTCACCTAGACTTTTATATTTTTGTTAGCCATAAAAATCATATTAAAGGAAGTATCAGAATTTACTGCATTTTTTCACACATCTACTTCTATTTTACACTTTCATCCGTATTTTTTCTTTTACGCATCGAATAAATGACAGGGAAAATCCCCGCAGCACCCGCGCTCTCATTCGTCACCTTCGCGGAGCAACAGAGGCAGATTACCGTAACTGACGGAAAAATATTTAAATAGCCCCGTGCCTCCGCTTTGAGACGCCATTTGAATTTACATGAGAGCAGGACTGGTTGCGGAGTTACGATGCTGGAAAGTCCGCATCCGCGTGCTATCGCCGACGATAGGATCCGACGCTATAGGGTTAACTACTGATGAAACACTTCGAAAACATTGGCTCTGTTTCACAAAGCAGGTTGAACTAAGCGTGGGTTTAATTCATGAGTCAGAGTTATCCCACTCAGACAGAGACAACTCAGAGTTTACCATTTCAGAAAACAGGTTTGGAGCAGAGTCGGACCACTCAGCTTCTTCACTTTGAGTTTAGCTGAGGAGAAATGCCATGATCAATGGATCCCAGAAGAGAGGATTCACCATGGCAACGGTAAATCAGAGGAGGGACAGGAGTCATGTGACTGTGGACAGGTTAAATTCAGATTTGATATTAAAAAGGGATTTTAAGTAATAATGTAATGAAAAAATTGTGTGATGCATTAAAACACATGATTTATTTATTTATTTACCACACTTTAAACTTTAATTATACAACGTTTTTTTTTATTTTCTGTGAGCCAGGAAGTAAGGCTAGTGCACTATTAGCTAGTTAGATAGTTTTGTGACCGAGGAATACGTTTGCACCGCTGCAAACTGTTTTTAAATGAATTACAATTTTTCATATTTTTAAGATGGGCACAGGTGTTTGAGATGTTGCGTTAGATGTTGAACAGTCAGACATGACTTTCCCATAGACGATGCTGAAGAAGTTACAGCCTACAGCGAGTCTCATCTTGTGTAATTATAGTTCTATGTGTCTTATTTTGACATTTGATGAACACAAACTTTTCAGAGATAAGTTTCAATGTTAGTGCTGTATCTCTGCCCCGACGTGTCTTCAGACTGTGCCATATGTTTTCAGACAGGCTGTAGGTCAAACTGAAGCATTGTTCAGACTGTTGGAGGTTGCATTCGGCTGCCATTAGACTGCAAGGACAAAATTCCAGCTGAAGAATGTTCTCCATGTCCCTGAAATGCCACTGATATGAAAAGTATTTTAATTAATTAATTTTTTTCCTCGTAAACAGCCATATTTGTTTTGACACGGACAGATCTGCGTGTCCCTGATTGGCTAATTCACCTGTCAGTCACCCCCATCTGAATTCTGAGAGATTCACCAGTGACCAGACTCACGTGTTGTAGTGTGTATTCTGAATCCCAGGCAGACTTCTTGATAAATCCCTACTTTGTGATCAAGAATGCAATCAGTGGCTATTGTATTTAACTGAGTAAGTAATCATGTAAATAAAAGTTAAGTAGGTTAGTGAGTCAGGAGTAAGGAAATCTATGACTTAATAAACAATTAACTTTTAGTAGTAATTTAAAGATCCGATATTACTAACTTGACAACTGGAGTTGTGTTTTGTTTCATTCACACATGCTTAAGTAACCCTTTATTATTAGTCTGTCTACATCCCCAAAGCTCAAAATGATCTGTTCAACCCTGTGATGTCATGAAGTGATAGTTTTCACGTTAACAGCTACCTTTTACCTTTAGTTCAGTAGCGCTCATCCAGATGATTCTAGTTTAAAGTTTAAAAAACACCGTAGAGTGTTTTTCTTTGACAGAAGAACTCGGCCTAAATATGCAGGGTTCGAACCGCCACCACCCCTTTCGAATCAGTGAACAAACACTGCCTACTCAGCTACTGTAATTTAATACCGTCCAGTCCTAATGACAAATTATTCAAAAAATTACAACATGTCAACTTATTAAAATAAAAATAAATAAGTAAATAAACAACAATTACAGATTTTATATTCTGACACTGCAAGTACAGCCAATATATGCCAAAATGTAGTATTATTTTAAGTAAAAAAAAAAAAAGTTAGCCTCCCAAGTAAACGTACGCCAAATATATTTTTTTCACAACTAAACAAAACATCGTGTTATTGCCTCATAGCTTTGCCTGTACTGAAGTGTATGGATGATGCAGTGATGGTTCAGATAAGAGTCTCTAGTTGTACTTGACAGAACTCTTCCTCTGTGACTGTGCGCCTGTGTTTGGACTTGTTTGGACGGGAGGAAGGGGGTGGAATGTGTCCATGATGGAGGAAGCTCAGAGCTCCTGTTCACAATACACATCTACACACAACAGGTATTCGCACACATCCAAACATGTGTGCCAAGTGTCAGTGTGCTGTATGCAGGAGGGAACACTATATGGCTGTGGGGATGGGGCTTTCAAAACAGTCTTGAGTCATGAGTTGTAACAGAATAGATTTACAATAGAGTGTTATGTCATTTACATGGTTGCAGTACAGGGCAGCAGTGGACTCCCTGTGTATCCCTTCAACTCAAAGCCAAGAATGAAAAACAGAACAACCCGAGTTCTAAGTTTTGTTTTTTTGCTGATACTGACACCGCATATTTTTTAGGTATAGGTAAGTACTCAGACCAAATCACCAACCCGATACCATTCTTTTTGGCTAATGCTACTGCTAACACTCAGAGAAGGTTGCATTCAGACTGTGGAGGCTCAACAGACCGAAAAGACATTTATGTTAGCTCTTTGATGCCTTCATTTAACTTTTGTGGTGGACACTGAAGTTGGCAAAATCACTACGGAGAGTGCAACCCGACAACAAGGCTAACAGGATAGCAGCGCTAACAGGGCAGCAGCACTAACTTGGACTTTGTTACGTCTTCATAATTATCCATAATTAGCTACTCAGACAATTTTCTGTGTGATGGCTCCCAAATTCTGTTGCTTTTTTATAAAATGGATCGAGAGTTTGAATTTGTATTGGCCCCTTTTGCTTTACAGCACAGGGCAAGTTTATTTGTAAGGCACAATTCATACACAAGGTAATTCAAAGTGCTTTACAGAATAAGAAAGACATTAAATTAACACAAATCAAAACATGAATAATCACAATTAATCATCATAAAATTACCATTAAAACAGAAGAGTGCAAAATAAATAACTTTCAGCCATATGCACAGCTAAACAGAACAGTTTTGAGCCTGGATTTAAACTTTGTCAAAGTAGAGGCCTGTCTCACATCTTCAGGAAGACTGTTCCAGGTTTTAGCTGCAGAAAACTGAAATGCTGATTCTCCATGTTTAGTCCTGACTGGGCACCAGCAGGAGGCCAGTCCCTGAAGTCCAAGATGGTTCATATGGCACTAACATGTCAGAGATGTACTTTGGTGCCAGGCCATGGAGAGAGTACACAAGTAGAGCTGCTTTAAAGTCTATTCTTTGAGCTACAGGAAGCCAGTGCAACGACCTGAGCTCAGGACTTATGTGCTCGTACTTCCTGGTTCTAATCAGGACCCGAGCAGCAGCGTTCTGGATGTGCTGCGGCTGCTTTAACGCACATTTGGAGAGCACAAGGGGTGTGAAATTCTGTCTAGTCTTTATTTTCTGCTACATTTTCTGTTTGAGGTCTGACACATAATCTGGAACCTGCAACTATCCACAATTTAAAGTGGTTGTACCTTCTTTTTTATCCATGTATTTGACCAGTACAGATATATTGTATAAGCAGCTCATGAGGTTAAAATAAGTCTGCTGTGTACTGGATCTAATTAAAGCATTTTATTATCTGATCATTTCAAAGTGCACTGTTAGCCTGCTAGTTGTTGTGCAGATTATTGTGACTCACTCTGGCCTCTGAAAGTTGTGAAAAGTGCTTAGGAACTCATTGTGGTGAATAATTAGGATGCTCAGAATAACTTTAGACCACTGCAAATGTTTCAAATGAACTAGTCCTGTTTTTCACATTTTTACCCGTGGCCCTGACTCTTCAGCACTCTCGTGCTCTCGCTCACTGCCTCAGAACTGGCTGGAGACCTGTCCATTGTAATATGCCTTTATCACAGAGATCGACCAAAGTTTAGATTGCAATTTTTGGCCCAGCCCTGTGTAGAGACTATATTTTCTGTGACTATCGATTACAGAGGGATGAGCTCAATTTTGTGTGAGGTTGTTTACATGCAGCCAACTTCCCATGCCCCCTCCTGTGCCGTCTTCTCCTGCCCCTTTCCCTGCCCTTTCCCTTGCCTCATCCCTTGCCTCGTGCCTTACCTTGTCCCTTGCCCCGTCCCCTGCCCCCTTCCCCTGCCCCGTCCCCTGCCCCGTCCCCTGCCCCGTCCCCTGCCCCGTCCCCTGCCCCGTCCTCTGCCCCATCCTCTGGCCCATCCCCAGGCCCTTCCCCTGCGCTCCTCCCCTGCCCTCTTCTTGGCTCTGTCCCAGTGACCCACTGGGCTGAAGCTGCTGCCTGTGTTTTGCTCTGCTCTGGGGTTTATGTATCAGAGGAGCAGGGCTTGACAGCATCTGCTCCACACATCCACCGGAACCTCCATTATCTGTGTAAAAGGACCCCAGACAAGGCGTGACATGCAACAAAGATGTCCATTAGACACACTGAGGCTCCCTCCTGCTCTGAAAAGCTGAAATCCATCTGACAGTTTTGGAGGAAGAGTATTGTATGGGCATTGAAATTACAATCTTCTGACAGACATCACAATTGCATCTGCATTGTATTTGTAAGAAGACTGTGGTGTATTTGGATTTGTGAGACATGGCTCAATGGAGTTAAGATACTGCTGTTCACTTCACTGAACAATTCACTGTCAATGCTTTGCCACAGTATTGCATTAAACTTGACAGTCTCCAATCAGAAAATGTTGCTCGGGTAGATCTGTGGATGCATGTGTTTTGGGCCAATATATCGGGAAGATTTTTATTATTTTCCCCTAATCACGTACTTTAAATTTACTACAAACTACCCTTAATCTGTATTAAATATTATTGTTCTATAGAATGTTGTGATGCCATCTGAAACCCAGCAGTCCCTTACACCTGTTATGTAATGTTAATGATCCTTGCCAAAACGTACAAAATGCCAATGACTAAAGAATATCCTTTTATTACATTCACTGATACCCTCATTAAAATACTGGGTATTCTTCCAAAGACTCAGGTTGTCTTAAGCAGCATTTCCTTCTTGGTTACATTTGGAGCTGATGTTGCCAGGATGATAGAGTCCTGAGGCAGCGGATGTCCACAATGCTCCTCTTGTGTCAGACGCTTGTTCTTTGGTTCCTGTGTTTTTCTCTTGAGCTCATTTTGAAAACCCTGTCATCCTCTGCTCGTCTGTGTGAAATCTGAATCTGTGCCCCCCCCACCCCACATCCCCTGCCCCCCTCTGCCCCCACGTCCGCTCTGAGAAAACATCCCCTTCGCCAAGTGGACACGCCCGTCACCTCAACCCAATGCTCACTCCCCCGGGAACAACCAAATGTATCTGTCTGACCCACTTAAACAGAAGGGGAAGTATCTAAATACACACTCCAAATATCCATACTGAGATGAATATTCAAAAGATAGATTTAGGGTTATTGATTGGCACCAAAAGCTTTAGTTTCTATCTGAATATACCCCCCCCCCCTTTCCCGCCATAAATTGTAAAATCCGCACTTTAACAAATGGAGTTGCTGTGTGCTGTCTGCGCTGTATAGATTGCAGATAGCCTTGTCATGATAACACATTTTGAAGTTCGATATATTGATGGAGTAAACATAGATGGTAAACGATAATATTGAAACTCATTTATGCCACTGACACTGAACAACCCAAGAGCAGATTTAATCCACAAAAACTATTCTGAATCGTTAAATTGTTAAAAAAAATCATGAGCTGCTATAAATAATCAGTAGAATGAAGATTTAGTTAAATTTTTATGACTTTAATCTTATCATATAGCCAAAAAATACCAAAAAAGAAAAGAACACAGGATAAATATTGACCCCAAAAATATTGTTCCAGCTTTCAAATACTGAACAATAAGTGGATATAGTCATTATCGTGACAGGTCTATTTGTAAACCGACAGGGCCTTGTGTGTTGTGTGAGTGTGTTGCTATCAATTTGAACTTGTTGGCAGAGTTCACCTCACCCTTTGAAATAGCTGTTCTAAAGCTGTGCAAACGCCTACAAATGCATGCGAATACTAGCCATGTATCTAAATGCAGCATGGCGGCTGAGTGGTTGTCACTCTCACATCACAACAAAAAGGTTTCTAGTTTGGCTCCTGGGACTTTCTGTGTGGAGTTTGCATATTTCTGCTTGTGTCTGGGTTCATTACCAGGCAGATGACACTGTGACATTGCAGGATGGATCAATGCAGAGGACAGATTTCCCAAATTGGAACTTTGAATAGTTCAATACCTACGTCATAGTTTAAGAATCTGCATCCCAATCTTTTAGATATGATATTGAAATTTTTCATTGAACCACTAATGTTCGGGTTTGTGGGTGAATGCTCTAACCGCTGAGCCACCCTAAATACCAATTCTTCCCTAATGTGTTGAGTATGTGACCTCTGTGTCCTGGTTCACCTCTGTACTGCTCCGTGCTGGGCCCTGCTGTGAAGAGGAAGAGGAATACAGGATAAACATAGACTGAAACTAGAGAGAGCAGAGTCAGGTGACCTCTTCTAGATTTATACACTGTAAATATCACAGAGAAGGAACTGGAGGCATCAGGACCAGGACTGGACTGTCGGGATTATACATCTGAACTAAACAGGTGGGCTTGGTCTGGATTTGTGTTGTCACACCAGTACCACCCCAGTAAAATAAAATACTGCATGACCTCGAAAACTGCTTTTGGTCAGGGGATTATGTCATTTCAGCCTCAATTTTTATGAAAAACATTTGATTGAATACAATTTTGATAACCTTTTATCATTGCGTAGGAATTCAATATATTATATAATCACAGCAGAGTACAGTGGAAAAATTACCATTCTCTTTCAATAGATTTTAAAACTGATGCCCTTCCTGACATACCCCTTTGTCCATCTATGGCCGACAGTATCTCAGTTAGTAGAGTGTTCGCCTACTGTTCTGAAGGTTGGCGGTCTGCGTACATTGGTGTATGAATGTGTGTATGAATGTGTGTGTGAATGGGGGAGTGGCTGCTTGATGAAAAATGCTGTTAAAAAAAACTCGAAACGCTTTTCATTTGCAGTTTAGTACAAAAAAGGTCAAATTATTTCTTCCAAATTCTGTATTCTGCCCCAAATCACGCTTTCACTGGCAGAAGATTGGCTCTATTCAAAAAGACCTAATTTCAAATGATTAGAAATGACTGAATCCTGGTTTTAATAGAAAAAAAGAGTACCACACAGCTGTAGTAATGAGATGGATGGATATAGTTTTAAGGGGGATTTTTAAAGACTGTTTTATATTGTGTCTAATCAGATTTCTATCAAGGCGCATGTCTTTGTCTCTGTAGCGCTGTGTAATGTGCTCTACCAGAGTTACTTCACTTCGATAAAATCTGCAGACATGATTGGCACCGTCTTATTAGATCTGAATACAACTCCTATTGTTTTTATTCACCATCTGTAACTAAACAGTCTGGAAACAAAAGACTCATATCTGTTCTTCCTCTGCCCTTTATATACAAGTGCTTCAACTAGAGTGCTGTTCAGAATGGACTTATTAAACATGTATGCATTGATTTAAGAAGGAGGAAGTGAACTGTACTCTATTACATCACCTCTATTTTGTAAAATTGACTTTTCAGAGTTTTTTGAACCATGTTATAGTCCTTTCTCCTCAACATTTGCCCATGAGCAATCTCGCCATGTTGCCGATCAAGCTGAGTTTTCACTGCCACATGCCCACTGCTGTTGTTCTCTGTTGTGTACTCGTTTTGGTACAAATGAAGAAAAGCATCCACTACTCTCTAGTGTGATGTGCAGCTATCCATCAGAGGTGAAGACAGCTGCACGGCGCTTTGTGGTGCCCATTGGGAGCTGACATTGCTGTAAACGTCATCACAACAGTTTTCTAACGTGGAAGTTAGACACGAAGACTTGTTTCTTTTATTAAGTCCTTTTAGATGAATATTGTTATTTAAAATATGTGAATTGTAACATAATGATCCACGGGTGTCAGAGATTATAACTATAGAGCACACACAAGCACAATAGAGCTGATTTAAGTAGAGGCTGGTGCTGCCATCAGTCAGGTCAGTTAGAAACATCCTGAATGGTGATGTTTAGAAACTCAATTTTCTTATTTAACATGCGACTTCATTAAATTTATTTCCTACACAACCTAACCTCCGTATGAACTTGAAGCTGCTGGTTCTGTTAATCTTTGGCACAAGATTAAAAGTCAATTGGTTGGATGCACCTAAAACATAAATCCCAAATCTGATCACAATGCTTGTCTGAAAAATCACAATTATATATTTTTCCCAAATCATGCACTGCAGCCCTCCTTGACTCTTAATCACAGAATGCAGTGGAACAATTTTCGTTCAGTAGATTTTGGTGGTCTTTGCGCTGTCCTTGGGCAAGCACTTAACCCACCTCGCCCCCAGTGTGGGTTGCTCCTTGATGTGCAGTGGGTATGGAAAGTATTCAGACCCCCTTAAATGTTTCACTGTTTGTTATATTGCAGCCATTTGCTAAAATCATTCAAGTTCATTTTTTTCCTCATTAATGTACACACACACCCCATATTGACAGAAACACAAAATTGTTTTTGCAGATTTATTAAAAAAGAAAAACTGAAATATCTCACGACCATAAGTATTCAGACCCTTCACTGTGACCCTCATATATTTAACACAGGTGCTGTCCATTTCTTCTGATCATCCTTGAGATGATTCTACACCTTCATTGGAGTCTAGCTGTGTTTGATTAAACTGATTGGACTTGATTATAGGGATGGGACGATATTAAATTTTAGACTCACGATTATCGTGGCCAAAATAATCGTGATTAACGATATTATCGCGATAATTATTAACCTGTTAATGTTTCTACACATCAAATGAAAGCTGCGGCGCTCGTCTTTCTGGATATGCAAACCATTTTCACCTGCAATCACCACAGTGCTGACAGGAAAGACGTTTTTACAGAAAAGTCACAAAGTGTGAATCTGGACTTCACTTACCATTGAGCGCTCTGGTTCTGTCAAACATCAACATATTCACACAGTTAGTCTCATTTGTTCCGTAACAGTCCAGAGAATATAATCCAGTCAAGAAATTATGTCCACAAAATAAGATCCTCCATGTCCAATCTGCTGCAGGAAAGTACTCCAAATATGAAATCTGCTCCGTCACTTCTTTGCATTTCTTTTGTCGATTTCAGGCAAAATAAACTTCTGACAGTGCCAACTTTGTTCCCCAATGCTAAACACACGTGTTAACTTGTGATTGACACCAATGTTGGCCAATAAGGTGGGGGTTGTGGGTTTCTGAGGCTGCAGACAGCGAATCAGTGCTACAGATGACTGAAAGTTTACGCCCCACTCTTCCCCTTTTAGAATCAACCAATTACATTACACACATTTAGTGATGTTTTCTCCTTACAGCCAATGAGCAGCGGGACAGGATGATGTATCACATGCCATGGTTTTCCGTAAACAGACGTACCTGGAAGAAAATGTGTACTCCTCAATGCCATGCTGTCGAAATGGACCAGTCCTTGTCGCGCCGGAAGTGACGCAAGTGCCCATCGACGGACACTTAGAATGACGCAATTAAGGCACTTTGGTGAATTAGGAAATGAGTGGATGCAGAAATCTGTGCATAATGGCACATTTTATGCACTGTTGTTTTGCGTTTTAAACATGACGAAACGGACAAAACAAAGGGAGTACGTGATCGAGGACACTGTGGATGTTTGTACAAGTTAAACTAGAGGCATCTCTGACCTGGAGCGGTTCATGGCAAAGAGTAAAGATCCCACAGTGGACTCAGGAGTAAAGGACCTTATTTTTTGATGGATTGGATGCTGTTCTCGATCGGTAAGTGTGGTTTATTCTGCTATTGACTGAATTTGTAGGTAAAATATACCGTGTATAATCGTTAGCATTGCTTCTATGCACATAGTGTGCATTTGGACCATGCACTCTGGCACATTTGTATTCAGCTGTATGAATTAGACTTAATTTGTCTATTGTTTAAAAGGTATTGTTTTATTCTGC
Organism: Periophthalmus magnuspinnatus; assembly: GCF_009829125.3. Classification (NCBI taxonomy): domain Eukaryota; kingdom Metazoa; phylum Chordata; class Actinopteri; order Gobiiformes; family Gobiidae; genus Periophthalmus; species Periophthalmus magnuspinnatus. The sequence goes on along the minus strand of NC_047128.1, from coordinate 10,296,579 downwards.
AGTTTGCATTATTGTAGGTAAAAATATAAGATGTACACACATTAGCATCTCATCTGTGCGCACGGGTGAGTAGTGCTCTGGCATGTTCCTGTGGAGAGTTACGGATCAGACTTTGTTATTGTTGATATCTGGCAGAATATAGTTCAGACAGAGAAGCACAGAAGCTAACAAGTTCAAGCTAACAAGAGTGGGCAAACACCAGAACGGCCATCTAAACGTTGTATTGGAACTGGAAATATGAGGCAGTGTGGTGCTGTAAAGGCGATTATAATCGTGCGCGATGATCGCGATTATTAAAAAATGCCATGAACGATTAATTGCGGACCTTTTTTATCGCGATTAACGATATTATCATATATCATCCCATCCCTACTTGATTAGGAAGGCTACACACCTGTCTATATAAGACCTTACTGCTCACAGTGCATGTCAGAGCAAATGAGAATCATGGGGTCAATGGAACTGCCTGAAGAGCTCAGAGACAGACCTCAGACTGGGCCGAAGGTTCACCTTCCAACAGGACAATGACCCTAAGCACACAGCTAAAATAACAAAGGAGTGGCTTCAAGACAACTCCGTGACTGTTCATACATGGCCCAGCCAAAGCCCTAACTTAAACTCATTTGAGCATCTCCGGAGAGACCTGAAAATGGCTGTCCACCAATATTCACCATCCAACCTGACAGAACTGGAGAGGATCTGCAAGGCGGAATGGCAGAGGAGCCCCAAATCCAGGTGTGAAAAACTTGTTTCATCATTCCCAAAAAGACTCATGGCTGTTTTAGCTCACAAAGGTGCTTCTACTACATACTGAGCAAAGGGTCTGAATACTTATGGCCGTGTGATATTTCAGTTTTTCTTTTTTAATAATTCGGCAAGAATTTCAACAATTTTGTGTTTCTCTATCAATATGGCGTGCTGTGTGTACATTAATGAGGAAAAAAATGAACTTAAATGATTTTAGCAAATGCCTGCAACATAACAAAGAGGGGGTCTGAATACTTTCCATACCCACTGTGAAGTGCTTTAAGCTGTGGAAAAAATGCTATATAAAAATGTGACCATTTACCATTGACCAAATATTTTTGGACTCACAAAGCTGGTAGCTTATAGCCCCCATGTAGATGAACTATGGCTGCTAAAGTCTTTTTTATTTATTGTTTGTGATTTATATTTAAATCAGCATTTGGTTCAATGCTCACATTTCAAACACATCCAGGAGAATTGGCTGTAATAGGATGACAAAGAAGAATCACATTTCAGAACATTTTTGTACAGATCTAAACTAGAGGGTTAGGAGTTTGTATGAAGAATAAGATCCCATGGAGACACAGGGAGGGCATCTGGCACACAGGGAGGGCATCTGGCACACAGGGAGGGCATCTGACACACAGGGACATTTCAGAACATGCTTGTACAGCTCTAAACTACAGGATTAGCAGTTTGTATGCAGAAGAAGACATTTTGTCTAGAAGCAATGGTGGTACTTAAAAATGAGCTAATTGTGTCCATTCAATTTGCAATTCTGATTTGATTGTTATTAATCTTGTAGCTACTCATCATCCTTCCTAAATGCACGTGTCCGATGAGCTGTGAGGGGGGGCAAGCTAACAGTCTCAAAGGGGCTGTGTGTCCCTCTTTTCTTGGAGAAGGGACCTGAGGCTGGGTTGTTTGTGCCCATGGTTCGTGCACAGCTGGAGGGTAGAGCGCTCAGAGAAGTCCCTTTATAAATGCCAGTGTCTGAGAAGTTTAAAACTGTCAAGGCCGTCGCTGCCTCCTCCTCTGTGGCACCAGGCCCAAGCAGAATGGGCCAGATACTCCATGAGAGATGAAGTCATGACTAATCTCGAAAAAAATGCTGTACTTTCATTTTTGAAGTATTTGTATTTTGGCCTTTTTGAATCGCACCAGCATTCTTAATAAATATTTAAGACAAAAAAAAGGCAAGGGCACCCTATCCTTTAACAACAATATAACAGGACTTATTTTTTCCATCGACTGTATAAAGAAGTGGATGAAGTGAGTGTGACGTCACCCATAGCGTTTGGCTCCAGTCAAATGAAGCTCATCAAGGCTAGCAGTTATATGGGCCAATTTGGAATTACAACCACGAGTATTATAGCAACCAAAGAGCCAATCCGGCAGTTAAAGGTAACACCCTTCCTGCCCACACCTTTGGTTATCAAAGAACGGGCGCTGTCAATGAAACCTGTTGCTAATGCAAGTGGGAGCATCCTTGGAGAAAGAAGGCAGCTGGTTTCTCTGTTATTGATGTTCATATCTTGACACAATTATGAAATAAAAATACCAGGATCATGTAGAGCAGGTTAATATGAACATTGTAAGACCAAAAAGTCAATGGAGCTTGAAGCGTGTCCATGCTCACTTCCTATTTGGAACGTAGCAGATAATGGGTTAGCTATGTCCATTCATATATACAGTCTATGATTTTTTCATTGTCAAGCCTAAACAAAAGGAAAACAAACAAATACAATTTTTTTTTTATGTCTGCGTAATTCCTCAGTCATCCAGGTATGAGCCATAGTACTGAATCCAGTCCAGGTATGATCCATAATTGACTTACAGATGCCATTGGTTCAGTCTGTCTCCATCTCTGAAATCACCAGACCAAATTTCAGACAAAAATATTTTTAGTAGTCTACCTCTCACATACCAGCTTATGCCAAGTGATGAGTCATTTTTCGTCAGATTGATAAAAGTTAAAGTAATTTCCTCCATGTTTGATGAGTGTGATCAGTGTTACTGAGCACAATCTCATGATGTGACTCGCATCTCCCTGGTTATGGCACTCGTAGATGCAGTCAAGGTCATCTCCCTCACTCTCTGTCTGTTCTGCTCTCTCATGGGCACAGCGTGTTTGTGTGGGACCAGGATCTTCCCCCATCCTTCTCCATTATGCCCCATCCTCCATATTCTCCATTTTTTTGTATTACAAGGTTTCAGATATGTATGTGACTTTTGCCATTTGGCCAGCACTAGCTTTGAGCATGCTTTTTCTGTCTTGTGTATAATCTTATTTGTTTGGCTGCCATATTTATTTTGGTAAGTTTGATGATTTTATTTTTTGATTGACAAGAATCCTGACTTCATCGAATGGGAAGGATCAGACTATGTTTGGTTTATTGTGTAATCATTTATATTTGTTTGTTGTTGTCAGAAAAAGTTCAGATCCACTCCACTCCCACTCCATTCCCAAATGAGGTTTATGAAGAGCACAAATGCAAACACAGTGAAGCTGTTGTTGTATACATTAGAACATCTGTGTGGACGTTTGCAGCAGAAATGTCTCATAAATTTCCAAAAGCCCCTGCTCCTGACCACTGAACCATAAGTTTAAAAGTGTATCAAAGTTTGAGTCTCCCCGTCTCCACTCACACCTTCTCTTTGCCATTGGGACACCCCAACTCTGACGGCCCATCTCTATGCAAAGATCTATGAATAGTTTCTATTACAACTACATACCTCTTTCACCTGTCAATCATTTTGCTCTTTTGACTGTATACGTTTTTGTACTTTTTTTTTAATGAATGAGTTTTTAAATAAATATATAATTTATCTTTATTTATTTATTTATTTATTTATAATCTTTCCTAGACCCAAAACAGTGATCTGGATCCTCAGCGGATTTGAACATGTTTAACCTATGAATTTAATCCTAATTATTCAATTTGCATTATTTATTCATTCAGTTAAGTACAACAAACATTTTTAGGAATGAGCTAGATGAGCCTGAATGGGTATTGGTTCCTTGATATCGGTTAAGCCAGTACCCTGGTCGGGTCTTTAATTGGATGTAATGAACAGGATTTACAGGCTGATTTTGGCCCAAAACGTCTCATAATGTTTGAACTTTTCTTCATACAGAGTTGGAAAAATAACAATAAATTCAATGTTCTGTCCTTACACTGGTACCGGTTAATATCTGAAATTGGCAGATACTTAAAGTCCAAGTATTGATATTGGTATCTGAACTGAAAAAGCTGGATCGCAGCATCCCTAATATTTTTTGTAATTTTCGACAGGCTGAGACTTTAAGAAATGCATATGCTGGGATTAAGTATTGTTTTGAGATGCAGACAAACATCCCTTAGAAAAATATTTTCAGATTCATTAGTGTACCATTATCATATATTTTCATATACACTCACCTGAAGAATTATTAGGAACACCGTACTAATACGGTGTTTGACCCCCTTTCGCCTTCAAAACTGCCTTAATTCTACGTGGCATTGATTCAACAAGGTGCTGAAAGCATTCTTTAGAAATGTTGGCCCATATTGATAGGATAGCATCTTGCAGTTGATGGAGATTTGTGGCATGCACATCCAGGGCACGAAGCTCCCGTTCCATCACATCCCAAAGATGCTCTATCGGGTTGAGATCTGGTGACTGTGGGGGCCATTGTAGTACAGTGAACTCATTGTCATGTTCAAGAAACCAGTTTGAAATTATTCGAGCTTTATGACATGGTGCATTATCCTGCTGGAAGTAGCCATCAGAGGATGGGTACATGGTGGTCATGAAGGGATGGACATGGTCAGAAACAATGTTCAGGTAGCCCGTGGCATTTAAACAATGCCCAATTGGCACTAAGGGACCTAAATTGTGCCAAGAAAACATCCCCCACACCATTACACCACCACCACCAGCCTGCACAGTGGTAACAAGGCATGATGGATCCATGTTCTCATTCTGTTTATGCCAAATTCTGACTCTACCATTTGAAAGTCTCAACAGAAATCGAGACTCATCAGACCAGGCAACATATGTTCCAGTCTTCAACTGTCCAATTTTGGTGAGCTCATGCAAATTGTAGCCTCTTTTTCCTATTTGTAGTGGAGATGAGTGGTACCTGGTGGGGTCTTCTGCTGTTGTAGCCCATCCGCCTCAAGGTTGTGCGTGTTGTGGCTTCACAAATGCTTTGCTGCATTCCTCGGTTGTAACAAGTGGTTATTTCAGTCAACATAGCTCTTCTATCAGCTTGAATCACTCGGCCCATTCTCCTCTGACCTCTAGCATCAACAAGGCATTTTCGCCCACAGGACTGCCGCATACTGGATGTTTTTCCCTTTTCACATCATTCTTTGTAAACCCTAGAAATGGTTGTGCGTGAAAATCCCAGTAACTGAGCAGATTGTGAAATACTCAGACTGGCCCGTCTGGCACCAACAACCATGCCACGCTCAAAATTGCTTAAATCACCTTTCTTTCCCATTCTGACATTCAGTTTGGAGTTCAGGAGATTTTCTTGACCAGGACCACACCCCTAAATGCACTGAAGCAACTGCCATGTGATTGGTTGATTAGATAATTGCATTGAGGAGAAATTGAACAGGTGTTTCTAATAATCCTTTAGGTGAGTGTATTTTATTGTTTGTCTTGTTACATTTGTGAAAAATAAAAGTTGGGCTCATCTCAGTAAAGTCTGGAAGAAGGTTGTAATGTTTGAGCACTATTTTGTCACTGTTGTGAGAATGGACCACTGACCTGGCAGAGGTAAATGTTCTCTTTAAGTGTATCTAGATTAAGCATCTTGTATACATTTTTGCTCATGCAGCTGCTATTCTTACCTTAGTTTATAGCCTTGAGCATTCTTAAAAACCTGTCTGACTTTTGCGCAATACTGTACTATGTTGCAAACCTTCATAGTAGAACATAGACGTTTCATGTGAGGAAATTGTTGTTGAAATTTATCAAGGTTTGGTTACACAGATGAAGCAGCGGAGGTGATGAGCTCTCTTCACACGGGAATAGCATTACCGGCCTCAGTCTGTTTGTAATGATCAGGAAAACAGAGCCAGCTTTTGTGAGTCTAATCCAGTAAAGCAATGTCAAATTCCTCCACAAACAACGGCCGTACTTCACCAAAGGGTTGAGAGAATGAATGCAGCAGACGGGACATTTGGAAATGTGACTCTTGAGCATAGCTGGCTCCGCAGGTCTTGTTTAATTTGAAAATGCAACATCTTAAAAGCACTGTACCAGATTTTTATTGTCTTTAAACAAGTTTATTTTAAGCAGTTCACAGTGCTCGACAGTTATTCCTCTCTAACCTTATGCATTTCGAGCATCCTAATTATTCACCAAGATGAGTTTATAAGCTTTCAGAGGCTGGAGCGGAGTTTGCCATCACAGTAATGCTAACAACAACTGGCATGCTAAGTATGCGCTTCCTGATTCTTTGACAATATAACGCTTTATAACTTTGCAGACAGTACACAGCAGACTAATTTTGACCCCAAGAGCTGCGTATACAATATATCTGTACTTGGGCAAGACACAATACTGCTCAAATACATGGAGCGTACAGGCCCTTTAAAGGCACAATACGTAACTTTTTTGTCTGAGGGTCCATAACCTCATTGTCTATATAGAGATGTCTACATTGTTTCACAGCGTGTAATTACATGTATCTATTTTTATGGTGACAGTGACCAAGTTATATGTCAGACCTGTGGAGAGGATGGTTTTTCAGCAATAAATAATAACACTATTTCAGTGTTTCCATTGTAGCTGGCATCAGTTGTGTTTGATTTAGTCTTGACATGCAGTTTCTGAATAGTTTGAATATTTTGCTAGCTAATGTTATGTTTGCACGTAAAATTCCTTTCCCAGTGAATAGTCTAACGTACCTGCTGAAACTGCATTTGACATCACACATGACTTTGTATTGATACTTTGCAGCTGATGTCATCATCATTCCCTCAGGGTGTGATGCTAACTGGTCGCACAGTCTGTCTGAAACTGTTACTCAAGTTACACTTTAATTTGAGTTTAATTTTAACTAAATCTGACCATAAAGAACTGATTTTAACTGTAACTATAACAGGAGAACTGATTTGTGCTGTTAAACAAGTACCTGTCAGCATTAGCATTAATATTAGCATTAGCATTAGAATAATCCTAAACAAGACCACGAACACACATGCTCTTGAAAATGTGTAGCTTAAATCCATTTTGAAAAATGTTTTCTTTACTTTTCAGATCATTTTAAAACTATTTTGGCTTTGTTTGCTTATGTATTCATTGTGTCACCATGGTAACTAATGAACATTCCACCAACACGGAAATGGAGAGAGAATTTGCGCACAAGTTAAGCTGTTTTTTTTTTTTGACACTTTAAATCCTCATTTAAGAAAATAAAAGTGTTATCATAACTACTGTGCAACTTTTTGTTCTCGTTTAGGGTTGTAACATTATGTAATTACCTCTGTCATATCTGCCCAATCAGGAAATAAAAAAAGCTTGTAGTCGACTAAACTAATTCTTGGCCGTCGGAAGACGTGTGCTGCCGATCAATTCTTTTACTAAAAAGGACAAAAGCTCTCAAAAATATTACGTATCTCTGTGTATCTGACTCAAACCTCACTAAAAAGACTACATCTGCAGGGGAAATTGATGCAGAAACAACTACTTAGAAAACAGAGAATGACCGATATGTTTTTTTTCCTGGTCAATGGTGATTGTTTAAAATCCAGAGCAACCAATGGCTGATGAGCTCTGCCCATATTTTTGGGACGACACGCTGGTCTGATTTGGATAATTTTCCCCAAATGATGTAATTTAAATTTACTACAAACTCCTCCCAAGCCCATTTTTACCACAAACCTACAAGCATAGTCATATTTTGAGCAGTTATCTCTTCATATTAAAGTGTTAAGCGCTCTGTGTATTTTTAAACAGCAATGTGTTTTCAGTGGAGATTTGGTCATATTCTCTTCATTGACCAGTTTCTGTAGTGTTTATATCAGTGCGTTGGCTTTAAATCAGAATTACGTCTTACGTTTGACACTGCTATCACTCCAAATTCTCATAATGACTTATATCTACCCTGCTCCTCCCCGTCTCCCACCCAAACCACAGCTGTCTGGTTCCATCACTGGTGAGGGGTTGTAGGTTGGGTCTCTTGTGAGTCTTTAGCCTCTGCCCCTCAGTGTAGAGTTTTGATCCCGCCCCCTCCGCATCGTGTCGCTGTGATTAGATACCGAAGAGGTCACGACCCCTGCTTTTTGGAAGGCCCTTTTATGGATAGCGTTGGTGGAGCACATGGTGTCACTGCTTTGATGTTTCTGTGCATGGGCTGTGGACGCTGGTAGCTACTGTAATTAAAACATGAAAACACCCAACACTTAGAATTGAATTAGTCTGTGGAGTTCATGAACTATATCATTGAAAGGACAAAGGGCCTATCACATGGATTTTATACTGGTGTTGCGCAAGCCAATTTTACCAAAATACTAATCACAATTTTGTTTTCTTCATATAGTTTTGTTTTTTTTTGGTCCAATTTAAAACAAATAAAATGGTTTTCAATATGAATTTCTTGAACATAAACAACATACTTTTAGTCACTGCCAGTTGCCATAAAAAAATGGTAGAACTCGACTCCAAACTACATGCTTTTACTGAGAATTGGCTGTGAACCTCTGTGAACCAAAAACCCAAGTTGATGTATGTCAAATAGAAATGACATACATCAAATAGAAATGAATTAAAATCCAATGTAGTAGGGTTGTCAAAGTATTGAAAATCAGATACTAATCGATACCACAACTAGTATTGAAACTAGATACTCATTTGAGCAAGTATTGGTACTATAAAGTTCCATTCACAGTACATGAACCTTTGTTGAATAGCTTTAGAATGATCTTGAGCTGTATCAGAACAAGTATACGACCACATAGACTACTGGACCTGGACCACTGAGGGATTACACAGATATAAGGTGTGTGGAAAATGTGGAAAATCCCATTCTGTTTTCTAAATAGAAATTATTATCATCATGGAATTGGAATCTGTATTTAGTATCAAGTCTTTGCCTTTTTATCGAAATCAAGATTGAAATTTTTGTATTGTGACACTAGATTGTATACTTGTTCAACTCAATATGTTTTCCAATGTAGATAGTCAACAGATGAGTAGCTTGTTGTTAGCCTCCTCCTCTGACTCCACACCCCACAAGAACTGGTCCGACCATGGGCCTTGAGCATGGGGCATGTCCCTGTGACTCATGGTTCTCTAGAGACTCAGTCACTCATTCATTTAAACCAGAACAAGCCCAGATTGAATTAGTGTGAAGTAACCAGCTCCATCTGTGCTCCTGAGAGATGCTCACTTCAAATGCTGTTCTGCCCCCTGCTTTTGTTCCAATGTTTTCAAAGCACCAAAAACTGTCATGTTGTTTTAGTGACCAATGCCTCTGGCAGAGATTTGTGGAGGATTTGAGCTAAAGAGGCGTGCTCTGACTCCACCCGCTCAAAAAGGACAACAAGCCACCGTGCCTACTGATTTAGAATATAATGATGCATGGATCATTGTGTATTTTCTTCTTTTCTATTTTAGTCATCAATTTACTGACCACTGACTGACAAAAACTTTTCAACTTATTAATCATAGATATTGTTGTCATTTACTAATATGCAGACAATTTGGACTAATGATTCTGTTTTCTATCCTGATAATGATATTGATCACTCTATAAATAAAATAAATATACATTTGCAGGAGCCTATGGTCAATACAAGTGTTCATGGACCCAATGTGTGACTAACTGAAAAAACTGCTGGCTACGGCTAGCTAGCATGTGACTGTCGTTGGAAAGACTTGTTTAGCAGCACAAATAAACTCACTTATTGTAGTACTTCTAAGTCAGCTATAATAAATAAAGCTCCAGGTTAAAGTTTATTAGTGCTTCAGACAGGGCCGGGGCTACAGTTATCAATATGATTTATATAATATGTCAATCCAACAGAAATAGATTGTCTTTAGATTGGATCATTTGTTGAGGTTTCAGTATCAAGTACACATGTGAAAGTGCAGAAATGGCTTAGTTTACAGAATTTCGCCATCTTCATTTCAGCAGGTTGTGTTTAACTTCAGGCAATTTGAAATGATAAGAAAATGATCTCAGATTCTATTATTTCAATGTGTATCAATGAATTGTACCAGTACTGTAAATAAGGAATTTCAGTGAACAGTCGGAGGCTGTTAACTCATTGGTCACTGCAGGAAGTAGGATTAAAGCAGGAAGCTTTATTTCAGTCACTTTTGTGTTTTTACAAAAAGGGGTTCACACTCGTTTCTTTCAAAAAAAATTTCAGAGTCCTCTGCAGACTGCATATGTGAAAAGCAAGTTTAATGCAAAATGATGTAAAACCCTCATTAAGTTTGCCCTCATATGAGACATTGTGAGTAATAGTCTTCTATGGCTTATGACCTAGCACTGAAAACATGTTTGATATAAATATATAGGACATTCTTGCAGTACTATTTTGTTGCATTCTATAAATATTTTTGACTAAAAAATCTACCATTACTGTTTAAAAGTACTAAAAACGCATCTGAAATGCAGACTTCAAAACTGAATCAAACAAACTGGACACATTCAAATGGCAAAGTTACCACTGCCTTCTCCCAACTTTGTATTGCCAATTTCATGATTCAGCTTTGACTTTTGGTTGCACCCAAAATATATAGCCCTTTGCCTAACCCATAAAAGCTATGTGTCAAGTGGATTATCTGTATCCATTTAATTTAGTGCACTTAAAATGTTGCTCAAGCTTACACTGTATTTGTGTTGTTATTAGAGACGTGTGCATCAGGTTTGACTGGTTTTGACTGGCCTGTCGTCACATTCATTTACACTAAATAACACTGTGTAATGATGTTTACAGTAACGCCTTGAACCTATAATGCATTTCCTCTGCCACGGCACAGCTCACCACAGACACAACAGAGGCAGCAAGAAATTCATCTATAAAACTAAATGATACAATACAATACAATAGATTATAATGCATGCATTAAAGTGTAATATGTTGATTATGTCGGCCATCCGCTCATCTCCATAAAGATCTTATTATTTTCCAGTGAATGTTCAACATTATGACATTGAACGTGTCTATCTCCATAGAGACACACACCTTACAGGTCATATCTGTGTAGAGGTGAGGTGGTGAAATTTTGAAGGACGATATATTGTTACAGAGATGTATGGCGATAAATAGACAGTATCATTATGTGTCATGAGGTGCAATAAGTAAATAGCAGAATGAAGAAATAATTAGTCACAGAGGTGACTTTTTCAGTCTTCTACAGCTCAGATCTTATTGTATTACAACAAAAATGCCCCAAATCTCCACACTTTTGCAGAGAAATTCTACACAGAACAAATTTTGTGTCCCAAAATATATTCCCAGCTTTCATACATTAAATGATAAGTCGATATAGTCATTACCAATGTTCCCTCTAATTTTTCACAAGTCTGAGCAAACACACAAACTCCCTGAGCGTCCCGTGGACCACTGTGAGCAACATCAGACCTATGCACTGTGGTCATGCTGCATCACATCCATCCAAGTTAAATGGTTTATTAAAAGAATCAAATTACCGCATTTACATTTCTGTTATAAGACTTTTAATTAAGTGCTTTAGCCACTTATACAATGAAAATGACAAAAATCTTGCTCATGACCTGTGTAGTATGTTAATGCTATTGGAAGTATAAATATTTCATTTTAACCATGGCAAAACATTAGCTTCCAACCAAACCAAGCCAACTGTAAACTCCAATGTTGAAACACAATTTTAGATAAAGCTCTGACTTGTATTATGAGTATAAGCCATTGTGCGAAGCTTTAGCTTGATTTTTTACAACTCATAAACTAGTGACAGTATTCAATGACCAATACACACTGAGAGGAATCTGTATCTGCACACCCAGCTGCTCTATTACTGTACATTTATATATCATATCAAAACGCAATATATAATGTGTATTTGTATATAAAATATATTCAAAACAAGTGGTATGGATCAAAATAAATATATATTTACAAACCACACACTGCAAACAGTGAATAAACACACACACTTCAAAATGTAAACAAACACACACTGGAAACTGAAAATACACTGTACATGTGACAGTGTGACAGTCATTCTGTGACAGAGGCTGGAGATTCGAGTCCCGCTCGGACCAACTTCTGTCATTGTGTCCTTAGTTCTGTCATTGTGTCCTTAGGCAAGACAATTTGCCCAAGTGGTGTGTGCGTGATGATTGGTGGTGGTCGGGGGCGCTGATTGGCATTAGCTAATGCTTATAATTACACATAATACACATTTTACCCACAATTAAGTCAATAGCAGAATAAACCACGCTTACCGATCGAGAACAGCATCCAATCCATCAAAACATAAGTTCCTCTGCTCCTGAGTCCACCATGAGATCTTCACTCGGTTTCATGAACCGCTCCTGGTCCGAGATGCCTCCAGTTTAACTTGCACAAACATCCACAGTGTCCTCGGTCGCGTACTTCCTTTGTTTTGTCCTTTTCGTCATGTTTAAAACGCAAAACTGCTACAAAACAGTGCGTAACAGTACGCCCGAAGGCGGGCCGTCGGAACATTAAGGGGTTAAACAGCACTTAGCATCATTAGCGAGTTTTCACTCCACATCGGCCACATCGGCTAAAACTCTGATAGCGGCACATGAGGACACCAGTCAATGACGTTGATAAGCTACGCAAATACGTATGTGAATCACATAATTGGCTGGAGCAGCTCGTCCCCGGTCACACTCACTGACTCACATTGTAATAGCGCAGAATGAATTGTTGTGTGTTTATTTTATTTTCAACTCCAGTTCGATTTTTTTGTGCGCAGCACAGATTTTCTGTGTGCGGAGACCGTGTCAGCAGTGCGCAATTGCACACACGCAGCTTAGAGGGAACAGTGGTCATTACCCTGACAGGCCTAGTCATTGAGAATGATTACCAATGTGTTCTGATTAGGTCAGGTTCATGAAATAATGAGGACAAAAGTTAGACTAAAACATGAAGCACATTTAATCTGCTTGAAAACATATAACATATGAATACATAATATTTTATGGATCATCAGGGTTAATTTGCACTTGGACCATAGCTTGAGAACCCAGGCTGCTGCTGGCACTAAACTACTGGAAATCCTATCTTTAACCTTTCACCATGACCTTTGTATTTGCCTACCTTTGTAGCCACCAATTTCTGGAACACTTTTCTCCATATTGTGCTCAGACCAAAACTTGATCTAATAAAAATGCACAGACCAAATTACATAAAGTAGCACTGGCGTTTTATTTATTGAGATTTGGGGATAATGAAGGTATTATTCAGGGTAGCAGCAGAGTGGGTGGCCTCCATGCTTCTCCCATGGGAATCAGAGCGGTGCTTTCAAGTCTACCCTCTCTCCCCCTCCCTCTCTTTTTCTCTTCTCTCTCTCTCTTTCTCTCCCTCTTTCTCTCTCACAGCAGGCAATTCTATCCACTTAAAACTCTAATCCATTCATTTATACAACAGGAGGCTAGCAGTGATTTGCATGTAGTACAGTTGACCCTTAGCTCTCAAACTCTCCATTCTAAAACAAAAGCCACACACCGCAAAGGGACTGACTCAGGCCTTGAATGTGTGTCGGTGTGTGTGTGTGTGTGTGTGTGTGTGTGTGTATGTATGTATGTGTTTTGTTTTTGGTTTTGTTTTTTTGTCAAATCAGGAACAGGCTTTTGACAATATTTGGGTTGTAACAGTTTAAGATTGGATAAAAAAAAATTCCCACAGCTTGCATTACCTTAGTAGCCTTTTTTTATCATTTCAGATTAATCAGATTGATACAAAAATCTCAATTATATATAATCGAGATTTTTATAAATCCAGTTATTATTTAATAGTTATTTTTATAAATTCAGCTATAAGTTATTCAATTATAAATTCAGAACCAATTGTTTGTTTTTTCATTTGTTCATGTTTTTGTTTTTCTTACATAGATAAACAGTTAATATCACACTAGTTCTGGAGTAGAAATGAAGTTGATGCCTGGAATGTTCCACAGCATGGCATTCAGCCTTTCTATCTCCATGGAAACAAGGGATGACACTGAAGTATTCTGCAGACTTTGATATTGAGTTTTTGTTGAGTTGTTTTTTTTTTTAACACGTGTCTTTGTTTAGACTCATAATATTTGATGTCTGTTGTCTTCATGCCGGTTGTGTTTGCTCAGCGTTCACATTTAAACAGGAATCGTCTTTCTGAATTTTCTTGAGTTGAAATTGGCTTGATCAGTTCCTGTAAATGGAGTAAATGGACTAAATGGACTAAAGGGACATTGATATGGCAAACAAATATTGTTACAATCGTCTTGGAGCCAGATCACAATTCCAATTTTTATCACGGTTCATTTTTGCCTCTTTTCCATTGGCATTGTTCACTTGGGGGCGCCTTGGAGCAGACCTATTTGTTGTGGCTCCCTGCAGCCGAGTTGTGTTTCCATGCTCCAGGAAAGACTCCAGGTCTAGGGGCACAGCTCTGCTCCCTGAGACACTGACATCACCCAAATGTTACAAATGTTTTCTTAATTAATAAAATCAAAATCGTATTTTAATGATACTCCTGCAGTTCACGCAAAGACGTTTAGTGTGTGGCGTTGTGAGACGAGGCTAAAGCTAAAGCTAGCATAAACACTAAACTTCTGGTTTCTTGTCAGCTTGTTCTGCATTTCCTCCTCTGCGCCGTTTAAAACCCCTTTATGTAATGCAGTGGGTTTGGCTCAGATCCTTTATGACCTGGAAATATCACATTTTCTTTTTTTTTATATACATGAGTTCTGTGCATCGAGAAACAGGAAACAGCTGTTGCATTTGTGCTTTGTTTTGCAAAGCACATTGGCTCAACATAAAAAGTGGAAATACGGCGGCGATGTTCATATCTGCTTTTTGCAGTCTTGAGTCTGCTTTTCTCTTGTCCAATCATCTAATTTCTTGTATAGCCACACCTCAGCTAAAACATTCTGTACCATACTGGTCCCCTCTGGAGCGAGTACTCTCCAGGGTCCACTTCAGACCCTCAGATGGACCAGTATGGTTCACTTTAGGCAGTGGAGACTCTTGCAGCCCATATTGATCCGCTCGAAAGCAAACTGGTGGAAATGAGGATTTTGTGTTTTCTATTGTCTTTAAGTGGTAAATAACCGTGCTTCTTCTGAAACACTTCATTATGATTGGTTAAGTCCAACTGTCAGAATCTTGAAGCAATAAATTGGAGAAGTGGGTTGGAAGAAGAATCTGTGTTTTTTACCTTACAGAGGAATTACATAGAGACATAGTGAATCTCAATATGATGATATGATCAAAATAGCAGCCTTAATGCCTCCTCTCCTCCCTTCTTCTCCTCATTTGCTCCCATCTGCTCTCCCTCTTCTCTTCTCCCTCTTTTCTCCATCCTCTTCTTCTCCATATAGTTATTTCCTCTTCCTCTGTTCTTCCTCATTTCATCTACCGCCTCTGCACCCCTCCACTCCCCTCTTCGCCTTCTTCCTCTCCTCTGCTGAGTCCTTCTTCTTTTGTCACTTGATATCCCGTTGCTAATATTGACCTTGGTTGCACAGTTGTCGGACAGTTGTTGTGTTTAAGATTTTCTGGCTGAGTCACATCCACAAATGTCACTTCCGCACAAGTCTTTGGGGTGGCTACCTGTCAATCATGCCCATCTGAACTCTGGGAAATTCATCGGTGACCACACTCACATATTTGTAAAGTATTGGAGAATTGTGTTTTCTGGAATCATGGCTGAAAATGAGCCCCAACAGCAAAATATTAACGCAGGAAATTCTGAATTTCATCAACTAGGGTAATTCTCTCAGGTTCAAAAAGTCAAACTGCCTCACAGACTTGTTTGGATTTGAAGGTGTGTTGACGCAGACTAAGGCACTGTTCTAATTTATTTATTTTTTTATGCAAATACAACAAAATAGGTTTAGTTCCGTCACGATAACAATTTTTGAAGCACGATATATCACTACAGAGATACAGCCATAAACGATAATATTGAAACCATTTTAGGTCACTGATACAATAACAGTAATGCAAGATAATGAACAGTGAACCATTTTTAAATAGACATAATCATTCAAAAAGCCTGAGCTGCAACAAATGTACCAATAATTAGCCATAGAAGTTATTTATTCAGCTCAATTTTGATCTTATTACATAAAACCGGCAAAAATGTCCCGGCTTTTGCAAATAAATTGTGCACAGGATAAATAATGAGCCCCAAAGCATTTTTCAATATCTATCATATATTGATATCAATATAGTCATCATATAGTATAGTATGTGTGTATATATATATATATGTATATATATATATATATGTGTGTGTATATATATATATATATATATATATATATATAGTATAATGACAGGCCTAAGCAGGCTAATTTCCTCCATGCATCACAAACTGTGTTTCCACTAATATAAAATGCACATATTTCCACAATTCTCTTTAGAAATGCACGGAACAAATGCAACTTTAGCCGAATTTCCATCAAAGCATTCAAGTGCATTGCAAGATGTTAGCTGTTAGCATGCTCGTTATTGTTAGCGTTACCGTGACTGCAAAACTTTGAAATTTTTACTTCTACCAAATGAGGAATTGTTTGATTAAAATCTATTTAAAACGGCTGCAAAAACCTTTTACGTTTCAAAGACAAAATACTTGATATTCTAACTTTGCATATCTCCAAAACAACAGTTGCAATCTTATTAAGTTTTTGTTATATTTCCTGCCTTTAACTGCGAAATCAACAACAATACGATATGACCCAGCCCTAGGTACTAGTTTTTCTAATCTAGGGCGGTATGTTTGTAACAGAACCCCAATCACGAGAAGTATAGCCATTTTGAGTCTCCCATAAGTGTCACATTCTTTGACAGGAATAGCAGAAACAACATTACATTAACATGCACACAGCTCAGCATTATAACTGTGTCAGGAGACTGGAGCCAGACTGGAGTATCTATACTTACACTAGTCTGCTCTGCCCATACACCACTATAGACGCTGTTACTACCCTCCACTCGGGTTCTCCCAGGCAGTTCCAGGGACAGGCACTGTTGGACTTGTTTTTGCCCCCGAAAGCTCACACGTGCATGGGTTTGGGTCGAGGATGGGAGCAGCTGCAGGCTAAAGAAGCCGGCAAAAGCAGTACAAGTTGAAAGGCAGAACTGAGAATATTGCTGTGAATATAAAGCTGTTTTGGATGGATTAAAGTGACAAAAGGATAAACGGGGACGTTGCTGAAGATGGTCTGGACTCAGGTCTCTGCCCATGTAAGGGTCTTTTTTTGCTCACTCTGCATGAATCTCCTCACAAACACGTGTCAAGTCTGATAGGGCTGTGCATCTTTCATCATGTCCTGTTTGTTGGTCAGTAGCACCCTCACTGTATTATAACAATGCATCTTATCTCATCTTAGGAACACGTTTTTTGTCGTTTTGAGCTGGCAAATTTTTGATAATCCAAAAGATGCAATATTTTCTCTTGAATTATTAATAATTACAATAGAAGCCGTTCTAAACCCATGCATATGTAATTCTGCTTTGATAGCCATAACTTGGACTGTGATGGACATCAATAGCAAGAGCATTGAAAAAGTACCTCTTGGGGTGCAAATATGTCAGTTGCATACTGTATGGATCTAATTTTAAAGTGTGTCAGGAAGTATGCTGTTAGTATGGTAGTTGTTCATTGCTTTACCATGACGTTTGGGCTCTGAAAGTTGTGAAAAGAACGTATAAGCTATTGCAGTGAATAATTTGGATGCTCTGATACATTCTTTTAATATGTAAGTAAGTGTAAATGCAGATACAGCAGGTAAAGGTGCATGTACCAAGTACATCTATAGAATGTCGTACTACTTCATGACATGGTCTGGTTAAGTGGTTTGAGGTCTTGTGGGTATGAAACGTAATACAGCTCCACATATCCTTTTGATGAGGGCATCTAGCCACATAACATCGTTCAAAGCTCAAAGCTCAGATTAAGCCCGCCACACACTATAGGATAATTGTCCCGATTTCGGACCCGATTTGCTTCTCCCAACTTTGGATCATTGTTTGCATTTTTTTATTCACTGCACTCCTCGTGTGTGGTGCGAACTCTGAGATGCTCTGTCATGTTGTAAAAACAAAACATCACCACAGCAACAGCCAATAAAACAGATCATCAGGGGCAGACGGAGTCAGTGACACAGAGGCGCAAGCTACAAACTCAGGAAACAGCGACAATAATGAGACAACTTTATTCCTTACCTCTCATTAAGTTAAACTGCAGCATTCTCATCCATATTATCCATTAGAATGTGTCCTCCACAAATAAGACCCCAGTCCACAAAACAGTGCTATTATCTAGTGTTTTTAAAAAGTAAAAAGGTGAGAGTAGATCCTCACGTGTGTCTGTTTACATCCACACAGCGAGGATCAGGCTGAAGCTGCTGCAGATTAGTGATAGTGCATAGATAGTAATGATCTACGGTGCATTACAAACATTTATCACACCCCACACTGCATTTCACAAATAATAATAACACAGTTTTGACTTTTATCTAAAGTAGAACTGCAATCCTCTGATGTTTGGAACACTTTAAAGTCTCAGAGTGAGTCGTTTTACTGTGGACAGCTTTTAGCATGTGGTGTGTGTTCTCTTCACTGCCATATCCTACTATAGTCTGCACTTGGGGGATTGTAAAATTTAAAATCTCAGTGTGGCCGGCTTAAGTTTAGCAGAATATATATATATATATATATATATATATATATATATATATTTTTTTTTTATTGATATACTTTATTTATTGTTTGTTTTTGTTTTTTTTACACCCTCTAAACCAGAACTGGAAAAGGAATAAATTTATGAGGCATTGCTAGAGGCTTATTGGATCTGTTTGATTGGAATTTGATTTTGAGGTGTGTCTTTGTCATAAATAACTTTGAACGGTTCATTGTAAATCTCTGGTGTTGCAGATGTGAGGCTGTCATCTCCTCTGTTCTGATGCACTCCTCTTTCCCATAAGCTCAAACAGAAAAGCTTTAGTCTACTACTCCGGTTTTGGTGATTGATAGATGCGAAAACATGTTCTAGTTTTGTGATGTTTTGGAGTCGTTGACACACAGAAGCTGCATAAAGAAAGGAATTTTGTTTGTCTGAAAACCTCTTTAGCCTTTCACAACACACACACACCTACCTAACGTCAGACAGTCACAGCTCAACACTAGAGCTGCAATTATAGAGAAATTAGGGAGAATTATCCAGAGTCAAATGTTATGGGAAAGCTGACAAGAAGAGTTGGAGGGTGAAAATTGCCGAACATTAAACAGCTTTGTTTTCAAGTTTGCACCACCATTATTCATTCATTGGATTTGGGGACTGGGGATGTAGCCAGTTCAAATATATACCACGGAAAATCAATTGCAAATCTGCACTGTTAAAAACATGTTTATGTTTATTTATTAAATATGGGACAGTGCACATTGATCAACATGTGTTAGTACAGCATGTAAAAGTGCCAGAGTTAGCCATGCAGACTAATTTTCATCTCAATGAGTTAAAAAGCTACTTCTTTGAATGCTAAACTTTTGATTTAAAGATGCTGTATGTAACTTTCCTGATAGGGGATGGAGATGTTGTTGATTTGCTTCAAATGTTTTAAAGTAGGGCATTCAGCTCATCCATCTTTCTTTTATTTAATATACGTGTTATTATAGCTCTAAAATACATTTAAAACCATGCCTTTTTACAGTGAGTGGGGTTTGCTCTCCAGTCTGTACTGATCTGGCCTTTAACTTGGCCTAGAGCTATCACCTTCTTGTCTCCATGGAAACAGATATGCTTAAAATATTTCTGGCACAGCAATAAAACTTGTCTACCTTAAAGAAACAAGGGTCTTTACAAAACAAATGAATGATCCTGATCCTTCAATAATAATGTTTGTCTTTCCCTTTTGCAGGACTCTGAGTCGTTGGACCGGTGCCTTCAGACGGTGTTGTCTGCTCTGTACCCGCCGTTCCAGGTCACGTCGCCCACTGTCCTCTGTCAGGTCCTCAGTGTGGTGGAGCGCTGTTACCGCGGAGACGGACTACGCTACCTGCTGCACTTCCTGTTACCTGCCAAACAGTTCCTGCAGAGCCTCCAACAAGATGCCTGTGTGAGTATGTACACAAGAAGGGACTAAATGGCAAAATATAACCATTTTCTTACAGCATATGTCAGTATTTTGATTTAAACACAATCATGTACACTTCTACACTTCTCACGTGCATCTTGACCTGGGAATTTGTTTTTTTTGTGCAGCCCACCTAGAAACATACAAACTCTACATAGAAAGGCCTGGACTAGGCTAGAAGGAACATTATTCAATTATTGATCTTTCAAACTGTCGGTTGTGTCATTTTTGACTTTGTGTGTGCATTTTTCTGTTAGATAGGTTTATGCTTTAGTCTCAGTCAACACATTAGTGGTTACTTCTGTTGACCTCTGCAGAGTAATCAGGTTAAACCCCAGACATTAAACTGAGTCGACACACTAGAGTAATGAGATCTCTGTGTACTGTTAGCACTACAGTTGTAAATGTGTTTATACCGCCACTCACTATGCCTATGAGGCAAGGTGCACTGGCCAGACAAGACCAGCACAGACTCAAAATGCATATGATAGGTTAAACTACTAATTTTCCTAAAACATAGTTAACATCATTACTTTAACAATTTTACTGGAAAAGTTTGTAATTTTACTTCCTGGTTGGACATAGGCAGCAGATATGACATGCGTAGAAGTAATTCCATAACTTTTACCTAGCAACAATAATGTAAACAAGGCCAAAACTTTATTGCACAATAGTTCTGATAAATGGCAGCTCTTTTTTGTTATATGCATGTTTAGCCCGTCAGAAAAATGCCTTTCTTGTGCATAAATTGTGTTGATAACAGAGGTATTACGTTTTAGAACGCTCCTGTATTTTTGTACTTTTCTTTTCAACTTTTTATTTCCACAAACTGCCTCTTAACTGATGGAAAAGTGTGATAAATGTTTGCCACAGGTACTATCCCATCAAACCAAGAAATAATCAGAAAAAAAAAAAACTATAGCTGTGATTATGGCTGGGTTCACACTTGTTCTACTTTGGTCTTGGTTTAAGATCAGTTAAATCCTGATGTAAATCTGGTCTAGTCCTGGTCTAGTCCTGGTCTAGTCCTGGTCTAGTCCTGGTCTAGTCCTGGTCTAGTCCTGGTCTAGTCCTGGTCTAGCCCTGCTTTAGCCCTTGTTTAGCCTTGCTTTAGCCTTGGTTTAGTGTATTCATATACACATATGCATACACAAAACCAATCTGTGGTAAACCAAGTCATAGTGGTCCAATATGTTTTTGCCTTTAATACACGTGGATAAAGCGGATCGTCAGAGCATGAAACCATAGATTACCATAAGATTTCATTCACACTCTGTATCTGTTTTTCTGATGTAACCTGTTTGGAAAAGCCTTCAGTTAGATTACAGGGCTGTGTTGTATTTAGAGTGATTCAGACTCTCACTGATTAGTCAACACTCCCTCACCTCTCCTCCCTCCCTCTCTCCATCCCCCTCTCTTTGTTTTCTTTCTCCTTCTCTCTAATCTTTCTCTCACTGTCCCTCATGTTTCTCTGCCTTTCCTTTCACTCCCTTCTCTCTTATCTCCCCTCTCGCTCCTCTTTTCTCTTTTTTTTCTGTTACCTGTCCCCCCCTCATCTTCTCTTGTCTCTCCTTTTCTCTCTTCCTCTCCTCTCTGTCTATCTCTTCTCCTACCCCCTCTCACTCTGTCCTTTTTCACTTCCTCTCTTACCTCTCTCCCCTTTCTCTCTTGTTTCTTTCTCTCTCCCCTCCTGTTTTCGTCCTCCGCTTATCTCTGCTCCCTCTCCTTTTTCTCCCTCTCATCGCTCCTCCTTTCTCCTTCTCTCATCGCTCTCCTCCTTTGTCTCTCTTTGTTCCTCTGTCTTATCATTTTCTCTCTCTCGCTCACCTCTCTCCTCCTCTCTTTCTCTCTCTCTCTTGTTTCTCTTTATCTCTCTCTCCCTCTGTCTTATCCTTCTCTCTCGCTCTTGTTTCCCTTCATCTCTCCCCACCTCTGTCTTAACCTCTCTCATCTCTCTCTCTCCTCCTCCTATCTCTTTCTTGTTTCTCTTCATATCTCCATCCCACTGTCTTATTCTCTCTCTCTGTCTCTCTCATTTTCCTGTCTCTCTCCCCCTCTGTCTCCTCCCCTCTCTTTCTCATGTCTCTCCTTCAATCTCTTGCTCTTGTTTCTCTTCATCTGTTCTGTCTCTCCTTCCGTCTTATCCTTCTCTCTTTCTCATGTCTCTCCTCCTTTCTCTATGCCTCTTGTTTCTCTTCATTCGTCTCCCTCTCTCTTATTGTCTTCTGTCTCTCCTCTCTTCTGTCCCAGGTCTAGTTCAATCTTGCCTGCTGAACTCTTGCGTATTTCAGCTGTGTGTCATGTTTGAATAAGGTGACTCGTTCGATCGTTGCTCACCTGCCTAGGAGTGGCTTTGTTACAAATCAAAGAAACTTGTATTGGCACCTCTGATAAACATGTGCACAGGAGACTATAAAAATGTTATTGTTTAACATTCTGCTCAGTTCACGGTATGACCCGGCATCACTTTACTGTTTTTATGTGCCAATGAGTAAGACTCATTTATGTTGCATAATGAACACACATTTTTATACTTTTTAATTATGGGCACTTGACATTTGGAGGTGTAACTTCATTTTTTTCTTGTCCTATGGTGTGACTCACCTTTGTAACAAAATACAACAATGACTTTAAAAACAGATCAGCTCAACAATTACCTTTTCACAAATATTGCATAATTTTTTATATAACATTTTAACATGTGCTGTGGTATGACCTCTCCTTTCACTCCACCGGGCACTCACTACAAATTTGCCATGTTAAAAAATTTAAATAAAGTTCCTAGTTTAATAATGATTGAACTGTCCCAACGTAAAGATCTTTATAACAATTAGAATGGTATTTTTCTTGGAAATTCAGCTGTCACACCACAGGACATCAAACATGTTCAAAATTTTTCATAAAAGTTGGATTATGCAAAAATAAGAAACAGGTTAAAATGTATATCTTTATCTTAACCTCTTAACTCCAGAGTGCCCCCTGGTGCATACATATCATGTTTGTCTTTTTAAATATGTGATTTTCATGTCAGGATACTTTTGCATCCTCCAGGATACCTTTTGCTTTTGCTAAGCAAACGGTTTATACCTTTTATAGATTTAAAGTAGAGACGAACGTGTAGTTTTATTAAATAATGCAAACATGGTTCCCTTTATACAACACCCGTATGAACTGTCTCTGACACAATAGACTTATTTTAGAATGTTTTCAATAAAATTGTTAGAGTCACATCGCAGGAAGTTTGAGTATTTCTGTTGAAGTACCAAGAAATGAAGCACAGCATTCTAAAACTGTGTACCGGTAATTTATAGAAAACATATTTGTGCACACTTATTGCACTATATTTAGAAAGTCATTTAAAGCATTTAAAGTGACAATGGCTAAAAATGGACTTCACATCAGATACCCTTATACATATTAAGATCCTAAACTTTTATCATAAAAAAACACACAGAGAAATGGGTTTTAAGTGCTGAAAAAGTAGGGCTGTTTCCATAGCAAGGAAAAAAGTCATGTGAATAAAGCTACACAAAAATAACCTCCAGTAATTGACATGTATTGGTTTACTTCTATACTAACTAGTGTTTAATTTATTTTTTTATGTAATATGACGACACATGAACATTCTTACTTTGAAGACTACTTTTAATGCTTATATAATTCCTTGTCTCTCTCTGTTGTGTCCTTTGTTTACTATTATGCTAAAAGTTTTTGTTTGTTTTTTTGGTGGTGACGTCACAATTCTCAACTCATTATTACATTGAAGACTGCTTTTAATGCTGATCTAATTCCTCTTCCCTCTCTTCTGCCCCCTAGCTGCCGTACTGTGGTCTGCTCTTCCGTCATGAAGGCTGGCCCCTGTGCCTCCATGAGAAGATAGTCATCCAACTTTGTCACTTGGACCAACATCTGCTCCGGCCGGGGGACTTCTACCTCCTGGTCTCCCCCTCTTCCTCCTCCTCCTCTTCATCATCCGCCTCTTCATCTCATCACAGCTCCTCCCGTTCAGGCCCACCCACGCCTCGCCTCCTCCTCTGCACCGTCTCCACAACCAGCCGACATGTGGAAGAGCAAGAGATACCGGAGCTAGCTCTAAGCTCTGTGTTTACAATGGCTTGGTTGGATTCAGTCAACCGGGACCGCGAGGAGAGAGGGATGTCCAGGATGGAGAGACTCTTGCTTTCGGCACATGGGGATGTTTTTAGGGTGCCCTGGGAGGATCTAGTCTACCCACAATTCGTCAGTAGACCTAGAGCTTCATTAAAAGATGTAAAAGATGCTAGTTTCTGTTCATCTGTAGAACCAGATACAACGCAAGAAAAGACTTTGTTAAGCACTTTGGGACAAGGTAAAACTCCGTTACCATGTTCTGTCAACAAATCAACTCCAAGCAGTGACGATTCAGACTCGGAAGGCGAATACGTGGAGTTGACGGAGCTGGCATTGCCACGGTTTTCGCCACAAAAAGGTTCGCTAACTCAGCTGATCAGCCAGCAGCACAGAGCACGGACTAGCACACAAACCTCTGTCAAAACAACAACGCAACAAAATGTTCCAGCACAATTTCAAAACACTCCAAAACATTTACCTGCGGCATCCAAAGACTCTGCCAGCTTGTGTACGCCGCTGAAACACAATGATTCAAAGCTTATTAGGGAAGAAAGCTGCTCTATAGTTGTAAATAGGCCTGTTATTCTTACACCTGTTACTCGACCCTCCACTAGTGAGATTAACGAAAAGAGACTAACGGAAGGTACAAACTTGACCAAAAGTTCGAAACAAGTTGAAAAGCAAGTTCTTGACTCTATAGCTGTTGAAGTAGATGGTTTAGCGAAAGCAAATTTGATTGAAGAAAGGAAAGATGGAGTGATTGCTAGTGAAAGCATAGAGGAGAAACTGGAGGTAGAGTCGCCTGCCAGAAACAGTGGAGAGGACAGAGAGGTGGCGCTAGTTGAACAAATTGAGATGCAAGCGGAATGTGAAGGAGAAGAGCAAGAGAGTGGACAAACTGAGGTTCTAAATATAGGGAAAATACTATGTACAGACTTGGATAACATAGACTTAAAAGAAGCATGTGTAGAGATTGAACCAGTTCAGCAAAGGGTATCTGATTTCAAGTCTGAAATCATTGAGAACACGCATTTAGAGGAGACCAAATCTGAAAGCAATACAGAAAGTGCATATTTTGATACAGGAGAAAGCCAAAATCTTCCTGAAGACAATAGGCTGGATTCTGAAAATGTAAAAGTATATTGCAAAGGTACAGCTGAACCATCTGAAAAAGTTGAGCTATCACTAAATGCTTACATAGATGACCAATTACAAAAGCACTCTGAACAGTTACAAACCCGGATTATATATTTGGAAGCAACCGATTCTAGGAAGTTTGAACTTTTTGATTTACAAGATGAAAAATGTATGGCTAACCAAAAGGACAACTTTGGAGAGTCAGAACTGCGGTTTTCTGAAATGGACAGTTTGGTTGAAGATTTTGTTGAGCTAAAACCAGGTGATCACTGTGAAATGGAAAAACATTACCGATTGTTTGAGAGGGAAATGCAACGTTTAAATGCTGAGTTTGAGAATGCACAAAATAATCAAGTTGAAATGGCAGAAACTAAGTCTGAGTTTGCTGAACCTGATGACCCAGATTTTGAATTGGAAAAAGAAAATATTGAACTATTGGACAGTCAAGACAGACACTCTAAAGACAATGAAGAATTAATTTTGGATTTAGTCAAAAGTGAAGAGATGGACTCGCAAAACTCACTTTCTCAAATTGAAATCGATACAAACTACAAAGATGTGATTACTGATAAAACTACTGAACTATGTGACATGCAAGAGGTTGTTTGTGAACTTTCTGAAAAAGTGCCGGTATATTCAAGTGTAGAAGCAGTTTGTGATAGCGATAGGCAGAGGATGGATATTGAAAATGGCGATATTCAACAAGATGAGCAAAGAGAAATGCTGTACTCACAAAGTGTCTCTAAACTAGAGGATGTGAATGAAAAACAGATTTGTAAAGTTGCTGAAGAAGAGATAACATTTCCTGAAACAAAAATGGATTCTCTAGGCTTTGAAAAGTCTTATGAACAAGACTATGAATATCTTGAAATTCAGCATCTTCTGTCTGAAATGGTGGACACAGTTGAAAGATCTGCAAATACAAGCCTAACAGAAATGTATGGGATAAGTGAAACACATTCAGATTCTAGTGTTTTGTTTTTAGAGCAGCAGATTGATATTTTGGAGACAGAATTTGAATATTTGCAAAGCAAAATAAAGGAAATGAACCATGCAGAAAAGCAAGATTCCATACAAGAAGAAAAAACAGCTACGCCAGACACAGCCAGTGAAATTGTTGAACCAAAAAATTATGAAGAAAAAATAATGCAAGTTGAAAATATTTCTAGCAAGATTTTTGTTCAAGATGACAACGTGGTTTCACAAAACGAAACTGAAAGTCAAAAAGAGAACGAGAAGGTTGAGTTTTCACAACCCAACGATTCCAAAATGCAAGATTGCAGTAACAGCAAATCTACACCAAACTCAGACATTGCACTTAAAATGGACAAAGTTCTTGAACTTTCTGGTAAACAGCAAATAAAATCTTCTCAAGAAATGCCAGAGACTGTTGAAGATTCAAACGTTTTAGACCAACCAGAAGTTCAGAGCCCAGTCTCACATAAAGATACAGCTTCTTGCTTAAATTCTCAGCTTGCGAATATTGAAAACCATGCGATTGTAAAAGCACAAACCGAGCACTTATTGTCAAATTTGGATAAAATCATTGAATCTTCGGAAAAAATTCTAGAAAAAACAGAGACTGTTGAAGATCCAAGCATTTCACACCAACCAGAGGTTAAAGACACTAATCGACAAATTCAAGAAACAGGGCCACTTATGGACACTGAAACTCCTTTCTTCAATTCTCAGATATCCAATATAGAAAACAAAAAGAACAAAAATGCAAACACTGAGCACTTATTGTCAAATTTGGACAAAATCATTGAACCTTTGGAAAAATCTTCTCTAGAAACACGAAAGACTGTTGACAATCAAAGCATTTCAAACCAACCTGAAGTTATAGACACTAATCCACAAATTCAAGAAACAGTTCCACTCTTGGATACTGAAACTACTTGCTTAAATTCTCAGATATCCAATATAGAAAATGAAAAGAACAAAAATGTAAACACTAAGCACTTACTGCCAAATTTGGAAATAATTGAAGCATTAAAGAAAGTTGATATGTTGGATACAAAACTTACAAATTCCGAATCGTTTGAGCATCAAAATGGACAAGTCAAGATACCTAAAGTTCAACAAACCAACGCACAAGTCAAAGGACCTAAAGTGAAGACAAGAGACACTATGAATATTTTTGATCCGCAGAAAGGACGTAATGTTAAGAGAGTTCCCACTGAAGGTACAGAACCAGAATCTAGTCAACCCCTCCCCCTCTGCTCCTCCTCTTCCTCTGGGAGAATTCTCTACCTCCTCCTCCTCTTCTCCTCTTTTATAATAACAAACATGTATTTTATTGAACTCAAGAATGATAACTACTCTCCTCGTCTTCAAACCAAATAACATTTTCTCACTATATTTAATCACTACGACCTAACCTCTTATGTGAATTTAAAAAAAGTAGTTGAATAAATTGCTGCAGTTTATGCAGGTGGTACATGACAGTCCTTTGCAATTTGATCATAATTTAGGGTAGTTTATGTCTGAGCGACCTGGCAACACACTCCTGTGTGTTCCATTTTCTAGATATTTTACTTATTTGAACATAGATCATAGATTGCAGATGGTAGGCTCTCCACAAAAAAGTTCCATAGTGCACCTTTAAATATGTGTGTTGTTTTTTTTTTTTTTAATGAAAGCTACAACTGAACTTTACTATATTAACTACTTTTGTTCAGGTCCAAATGCTGTGCACCCAAAACCTGGTCTGAGCAATGGTTCAATTCCCAAACCTCCAGAAACGGCATCTTTGTCTGTTCTCATGAGTCTGCCTGTCCCACTGCACCTGTCCAAGTCTCCTCAGTCCAGGTTCAACAGGGTTCTGCTCAGCTCTGGAGTCCTCTGTCTGCCTGGTGAGATACAGTATTCATACAGATATAGCATACACCCAAGCAAGTCCCTAGTTTGTCCATTTTGTTCACTGACGACGACAATAAAACATTTTTACATTTTAACATTTTTGTTATACTTACTACTATACTACTACTGTACTAATTTGTGCCATGTTGTGTTGGCTTTTTAGGAATGTCACCTCGAATATTTGTGGTTATTATCAATCAACCATTATCAAAAACGAACGCAACCTACTTAGCGTCCTATTATAGGCAAATTGTTAATTGCTAAGGAGACTTTCCTAATTTTTATCGTTCTTCAACATGTGAATTATTTTGTCAGTCACCACAAGAAACTAACAAGGATATATGAATTCAGAATAAACTCAAAAATGTGTTTTTCCAGGATCCAGAGACAGAAGTGGTAGGGCTGTGGTGACTGTTAATCCCAAAAACCCTGTGTGGGCCAGTCCAGACTGTGACAGCACTGAACTGCTGCAAGTGCTGCTCTACTACCTCTCCACTCTCAGGTAAAAAGCCTAGCAACATGATCTCATTTAAAAATGGACTATGTAACTTTTCTTTCTTGTCTCCAAGGAGATGTTATTACTTTGCTTGAATGTTCCATGGTATGGGATTATATTTATTTATATCCAATTCAACAAGCAGACCAAGTTACAGGTCTAGAGGTCTTACAGGTGTGCGTGCTGACGCAATGAATGAAACACTTTAGTTGTTAGTTTGCGTCTGTAATGAGCCATAAGCATTATTAATTCAATCTTTTACGGAACTAAAAATGTTCTAGTAGTGCAAAGAAAGTGTACACATGATAAATATTGATGTATTATTTCAATATATTACTTTCATACATTGAACGATAAGTCGATATAGTCATTATTGTGCCAGGTCTACGTTTAATGCGATACTGTAGAACATTCAGAAAAGTTCTATAGTTCACTTTTAAAAACATACTTAGCTCTGTTTGTCACCTGTTGTAGTTAAGTGTTTACCTTTCAACTTGGTAACCCATAAACTGTAATCAATTGACTATTTACAATTGACTATTTAATTAGTCTTTAGTCTAATTAAAAGTTAGAGTAATTTTTTTTCCATTTTGTGATATGACACTGCCCTGGACATTTTCTAACATTCTACATGCACAGTAGAACTTGTGCTTTTTTAGATTGGGAACACATGTTTGGTATAGGATGAACAGTAATAGTAGCCTTTCATAATATTTTAATTTTGTTCATTATTTATGTCTGTTTTTGTGTTTGAGCAGCAAGGAGGTACAAGCCTTAGGTCTGATTGTTTTGGTGGACGTCCGAAGAGCACCCCCTCTGCCAGCTCTATATACTGCACTCCGCTCTCTGCAGGTGAGGCGCTGTCAGGCAGTTGATCACAATGTCAAAACAGTTTATAGCAAAGTGAATGAAATGCATTATCAGGACCCGTGTGCCAGTAATATCCCCTTAATAAACCTTTTAATGGCCGTACTCTTCCCAAAGCTTCAAATATTTTAACTTGCCTTTGGATCATTTGTTTTTCTCATAATAAACATGCCATAGATGATAAGATTAGAGTGGGCTTTGATGCTATTCTCGTGGCGTTTAATTCAATTTACTACTCAAAAGGATTTCAGACTTTTCCATCATATCTGAACAGTGATATGAACTGGAAACGTTATTTGTGACTTCAAAAAATATTAAACAGAAAGTCAAGGGATGAATTTATGCTTTGTTACAATGGGCAGACACTGAAAGTAAATGGCTGGGTTTCATATCACATTATGTTACGAGCCTGCTGTGATAGACATAGGGCAGGAAAAAAATTATTATTACTATTTATTAGGAAATTAATGCAAATTATGGAAATGTGTTATAAGTTAAATGCCAAGCGATAACATCTCTGTGGAACTTGTAGGTGTCTGACCCTCCAGCAGAAAAGTTACATGCACCTTTATACATAACTTGTCCTAGGTAGGAATTTCAATATTTTATCAAACATTGGGCGACAGTAACTCAGTTGGTATAGTGTTTGTTTGCGGACCTGAAGACTGGCGGTTTGAATCTCGCTCTTGTCATAAACATCATTGATCGAACGATTAGATTCACTGACCCGCTGGTTGGCAGTGCGATTCCATCTCCCACAGATGAAAGCTGTTGTTGATCTTCATTTTCTCATGACCCTGATGAAGCTTTATGTAATTTGTGTTATGTACACTATCAGTCAAACATTTGTATACACCCTCTCATTCAGTGGTTTTTGTTTTTACTACTTACTGGTACTTTAACTACTTTCTACATTTTATATACATAAGTTATCAAATATATGAGGCAGGATATATGGGGGGAAAAAAGTAAAATTACTCTACTAAATAATTCTTCAACACAGCAGAGGGTAGATACTTTGACGATTTGAATATAAAATATATAATATATAAAAAATAATTTAGTAGAGTTCTTTCACTGTTTTTCTTTGCTACACAATTCCACACACATATATATCAATATATATATATATATATATATATATATATATATATATCAATATATATATATATATATATATATATATATATATATATATATATATATATATATATATATATATATATATATATATATATATATATAAAATTTATTTAATGTTTTCCATATGTATCTAAAAATGGATAGGATGGTGTGTCCAGACATTTGAGTGGTATTGTATATTGAATAGTCAAATTTCTTCTGCCTAACCTGTTTCAACGCCCCAGATACCCCACTGAACTTCATAGAAAATGTTATACATGATACTTTTTATTATTTACCAATGAACTGTTGCCTTTGGGATATGTTCAAAAAACCAACACAGTGAAATAGACTTTTTGTTCCTTTTTAATCAGTAACTTTTTGTCAGATGGATAATAGTGTATTGTGAGTCTGTTTGGAGTGTGGGCTTGTGGTCACATTTATCTTGTTTGATTTTTTTTTTTGTATCTAAAGCTTTTGTTATTCTTTTCTATAGTTCATTGTTTTGCCTATTTTCCGCTGTTTCAGGAGGGTACCCCAGGCTCTGTCCACTCTGTGCTGCTGTTCATTAATAAGGACTCACCGATACGTCTAGACAAACCGCCTTATCTTCAGGTAATAGTTTTCATTATTTCTTTTCTTTTACTCGTGCGTTGATTAAACATAAGACTGTGATCAGCTCCCTATTTTTTACACATGACGATGACGATCAAATATAGAGTTGTTTTTTGTTTCATGCACACATGTTTAACACACAAACCGTGCATATTTAGACAGAAAACACTCTGTTCCACTTTGTGATGTCATCTGGTAATACAGCAAGTGCTCCATGGTGTTTTTAAATTACATACAACTATTTGGATCATTTCAGACCTGGAAAACAACTTGAAAACTACTTCATGATATCACAAGGTGAAACAGAGCATTTTGAGATGCAGACAGACTAATAATAAAGTTACTCATACATGTGTGAATGAAACAAATCACAACTCCAGGTATATTTTTGAGGAGGTAACAGCATTATAACATGGCTTAAAACTCATAAGAGTCAATTCTATGTAATAAAGAACCTGCTTTTGAAAATTTTTTACAAACAAACAAACAAATATAGCTCAACAGAACATGACCTATACTATCAATAAATTACAGCCAGGTTCTAAAGAAAAGAAAAAAAACACAAAAAAAACCAACAGGATCCCACATAATCACTCAACAGCTGCACCGTTCAGTAGTAAGACTATAGATTGATCAATGAAATGGAGTCCATATGTTCATGAATGGACGTTTTGTAAAATGAACATGACAAGCCAGATATTCCAAAGGAAAAAGTTCCATAATTATGAGTACCACCATCTTTTCTTTTTTTTTTTTTTTTTTGACCTTTTGATTCTGTGCCCAACCCTTGACAAGCTCAACTATTGCATAAATTGGTAGTTATGCTGTTCTATAGGATGAAATAACATTCTTATTTGATTATGCATTACTCCTGATCACATTATAGATGTTCATATTGTGCTGTTGCAGGCGGAGATGTTGTACTCAATGAAGTCCCTGCAGAAACATGTGGATCTGAGGCAGCTCCCGGTCGAGTTCGGAGGCTCCTTCAACTTCAGTCAGAGCAGCTGGCTTTGCTACAGAGCGGTCAGTAAATGGGTCACTGTTCATACACATGTCCTGGTGTGTTCCTTGTGTGTTCCTTGTGTGTTCCTGGTGTGTTCCTGGTGTGTTCCTGGTGTGTTCCTGGTGTGTTCCTGGTGTGTTCCTGGTCTGGTCCTGGTGTGTTCCTGGTCTGGTCCTGGTGTGTTCCTGGTCTGGTCCTGGTCTTGGTCTGGTCCTGATTTGGTCCTGGTTTGGTCCTGGTTTGGTCCTGATTTGATCTCCATATAGTCCTGATGGTTTGGTCTTGTTCTGCTCCTGATTTAGACTAATTCCAGGTTTTGTTACAGTTTAGTTTAGTCTTTAGTAGGGTTATCAAAAGTATCGAAAATCAGATGCTTGTCGATGGTAAAACTAGTATGGAAACTAGATATATTTGAGCAGATATCGGTACTACTAAAAAGTCACATTCATAGGAGAGAAATGAACCTTTCCTGTTTTTGCTTTAGAATGATCTTGAGCTGTATCAGAACAAGTATAAGACCACATAGACTAGTATACACCCATGGACCACCATAGAACCTACCTGGACCACTGAGGGATTACATTGTTATAAGGCCACATGGTAATATTAAATAAAGTACTACCATTGAAATTTGAAAATCACATTCTATTGTTTAAATAAAGAGTATTTTTTTATTATCCTCATGGTATCGGAATTTGTATCGAGTATGAAATTTGAGTATTGTGACAACAGTAGTTTTTAGTCTTGCAGCCTAAATGTCACACTTACTAATACCATGGGGGTAGTATGGTAGTACCGGTAATAGTTGTATGTTAACAAGAAGCATACCACACCCTTATTTACAAAATAAATGTAAGGGAAATTTGTACTGGTTCTCACTGCATCAGTACTGACAATTTGTGAATACAGTGTAATTTTACATTTTTTAAATATACTAACAATGGCCCTTTAAGTTTAATTTTAAAGATTGGTTTAATAATTTGTGATTTTTCAGAGAGTGGAGAACTTGACGAGCCAGTGTAACAATGTGATCAGCCTCCTTCATAAAACCATCAACATGCTGAAGACCACACCTTTGCCCGAAGATGCCCAGGTAACTTATTTTAAAAGGTCTTATAAAGTCCTACATTTAAAGATCATCTTAAGAGGTCACCTGTGTGTCTTCATTTTCATCTTAATACAGTATTGATGGTCATAAAAAGTAAATTCAACTCTTACAACCCTGCAGA
Source organism: Periophthalmus magnuspinnatus (assembly GCF_009829125.3). NCBI lineage: Eukaryota > Metazoa > Chordata > Actinopteri > Gobiiformes > Gobiidae > Periophthalmus > Periophthalmus magnuspinnatus. The sequence goes on along the minus strand of NC_047128.1, from coordinate 10,263,083 downwards.
AGCCCTGTTAAAAGATATTCTCAGTCATTTTACATATTATTTTATAGGATTTGAAGTCAAGTGGTTTTAAAGTAGTCTGACAATTGGATTAAACATAAACTTGTAAACAGGGTTCTTACAACACTGAGCAAATTTGTTGATATCAAAACATCTCTGTACTGGAGCGAGACACATTTGTGGATTGTCTGTTTTCATACAAAACAAGACTACACTTCACCCAGTCTAGAAGTCAGACATATTGTATAAGTATCTCTTGAGATCAAATTAAGTCAGCTGTGTACTGTCTGCATCGAATTATAAAGTGTTACATTGTCTGAGAATCAGGAAAGGTGTAGCATGCTAGTTGTTGTTAGCTTTACTGGCAAAACTCAGCTCTGGTCTTTGAGAGTTGTGAAAATGCTTTAACTAAGGAAAGTCCTTGATCATGATATAATTAGATAATGTACAATAAGCAAATTGTTAAAAAAAAAAGGACAGCAAAAATTATATGATAAAGTACATTTTAAACTTAAATTGTACTTTTTGTTTCCCAGAAAGCCGAACAGCTGCTGTCTAAATACAAGGCGGTGATGTGCAGCATTCTTCAGGACAGCCGATTGGTCCAGCTTCAGCAGGAGGGCGGAGCTTCATTGTCCAGGCTCCGAAGAGACGAGAGTAGCATTTGTGCCACTGAGGACTACAGGTGACACTACTTAATCTGGCCTGTGGGCAGGCCTTCACAATAAGGCTGAACAATTTGGGAAAAATATCTTGTCATGATTTTTCTGAAGTATTGTGATTAGATTCATGATTTATGTTTTAATGATCGTATTCTTGTTCAAAGATAACATCTTACACTCATCCAGAGGAACTGACAAAAAGACTGAACTCTAACCAGACAAATTAATACAAGACTCACGTTTCAAGGCATGTTTTTACAGATCTAAACTACAGAGTTGGCAGTTTGCATCCAGAATAAGACCCTATGTAGACACAGGGAGGGCATCTGGCACACAGGGACATTTCAGAACATGTTTGTACAGACCTCAACTACAGGGTGACACATTTTTATGCAGCATAAGACAGGTGATTTTGTTGTTAATTATAGTACTTCAGCCTTTGCGATTTGCTATTGTGTCCATTCATATAATTCCCATTGCGATTAACCTTGTAGCCCTACTGCACAGTAAATCACAAGTTAGAATTAGAGTGTCCTCTGTAAGTAACAAAATATCCTGTCTTTTTATAGAAAAATCTTGCCCGTCTCCAACCAGGAAGTATATTTGTAAACTTCACCAAAATGTAAAAACAAGAGGAAAAAAAAATGAGCAAGATTTTTACTCAAATCAAATGCAATGAAATGTGTATTCTAAACTGTTATATGCACTTTAATGATGTGATGTTTTATCGTAACAGAGCTGCAGTGGAGTCGGTCTCCTCTCTCTATGATCAAGTGGATGAGTTGCTGCATTGTCTTGTCACTTTGTCAAATTCAAAAACCCAAGAGATAAACTTCATTTTGGAGTTCACTGAGCTGGAGTCAGGATTCACTGAGGTCAGTCTGAGCATGCTCAATACAGCTCATGCTTATAACTGTAGCACATCATGTGCTAAATGCCTATAAACGATAATAGGGCTGTTTCTGTTTTGAAAATCTTAACATGCTGTTTTGACTTGTATTTACTGAAGCAAATGTTGTATTTCTCATTTAATCTGCAGAGTTTTGTTTTGAAGGTGCGCTATGTAACTTTTCTGGATGTTATTGCTTGCCTTGAATGCTCCACGGTATGGCATTAAAGTGATCTATTTTCGAAAAAATAAAATAAATGAAATGATATAATGAAATTTAATTAAATATCAAATAAAAAAAATAAAATTAAATAAACATCAAATGAATAAATAAAAATTAAATAAATATCAAAATAATACATTAAAATTAAATAAATATCAAATTAAAACAAGTAATTTAGCAATTTGGTACGCCACCTTATATGATGCTCAGTGCTTGCTGCTTTAAGTGACATTTACAAAGCGGGATAATTGTTGCCAATATTTGTCACGTTTACGCTGAAAAAACTCCCCCCCCCCCCCGGTATCTCGCGCGCCCCACTATTTGAGAACCACTGGTTTAATGCCATGCTGTGAAACATTCTAGGTAATGCAAAAACACCTCCATGGGCAACAAGCAGAAAAGTTAAACAGTGCAGCTTTCATTTGATTTTAGTAAAATAATTGACGCTAAAAATATGCATGGGTTTCAGGATGCATATAACAGCATAAACCCATGAGTTTAAGATATAATTCAGTTTTTCTCAGATGGGTTTGTTCTGTTTTTCTATGGTGGCAGATTAGACAGGAATCACTGAACACCTTTTGATACAGGTAACAGATAGTAGATAGTGATAGTTTCTGAACTTTTTATGCTGTTTACTATACTATTTCAAGTACTTCAACTTGCAACATTACAACAGTAATGAGGCTTGCTTGAGGCCTAGTGTGAGTTGTCTGTTTTGCTTGGCCTCAGGGCCTAGCTGGAGATAAGTGCATCCGGACAGATAGGATCTTTAGGATGATTTGGGGAAGACCGCGGGAGTTTGTGGAAATGTCAAATGGACATGTCAGAGCATGTGCAACCATCTATAGTTGGGCCTATTTTTTATGTTGGTATTGTCATACTACTACTACTACTAGTACTACTACTACTACTACTAGTACTACTACTACTACTACTAGTACTACTACTACTAGTACTAGTACTACTACTACTACTTCTACTACTTCTTTGTTATTTTGGACACTCACACGCTTTAAGTAAGAAAACAGCAGAATACACTTACACTTGAATTAGCTTTAATAAAACACTAGCAAAAACTGAAATCATTATTCCATATGATATAGACCCTAACTCTTACATAATGAAGGGATGAGGGTTATGGTACTTAGCTGGTGGTTCGAATGCTGCTCTTTGCATAAACATTCAATTCAATTCAATTCATTTATTTTCGTAACGCCCAAAATCACAACAACAGTTGTCTCGAAGGGCGTTCATGTTTTGGTTGATGGGGGAAACCGGAGTACCCAGAGGAAACCCATCCAGACACGGGGAGAAACATGCAAAACTCCACACAGAAAGGCCTGGGCGACCCGGGGATCGAACCAAACCCCCTTGCTGTGAGGCATGAGTGTTGCCACTCAGCCACCTTGCTGCCTACACATCATTGGTTGAGCTGTCAAATCCACTGACCCACAGGTTGATGGTGCGATTCCAGCTCCCACATATGAACACTATTGTTATGTTCTTGGGCAAAACACTTAACCCATCTCTCCCCCAGTGCCTGTGTACATTGGTGTATGAATGTGTGTGTGAATGGGTGAGTGGTTCCTTGATGTAAAACACTTTGAGTGCCTTGAAATTGAAAAAGCGCTATATATAAAAATGTGACCATTTTGATAACTTTTTACCATAAAAAAAACCAAAAAAACATACCATTTTGTTTTGAACTGTTAATGCTAATGTTAGTTTTGCTTAAAATTATAACTGCATTCCAAATTTCTTGTCCTGTTTTAGATATTGAGGGTCTGCGAATGAAAATTAGCTGTGCAGCTAACTTTGGCACATTTACACGTGCATTTTTTACTAGTGTTTATTAATGTGCATTGTCCCTTTTAAATAAATAACATTTGAAAATATAGCATTTTATTCTCATATTGTGCAGCTGTAGCGCTAAATCTAAGTCTGAGCAAAACAATGCCAAATTAGTCTGTGAATAAGCAGGAAGTTGAGGGTGAGAGAAGCTGTTGTGGTGTCACGTGGATGGAAAAAGTGAAAGAAGAAAGGGTAAAGGCCAAAGGTCAGAAAACCAATCATAAAGTACCTTTGAATTGGGAACGGGAAACTCATTAGCCACGTAATGCATTTAGTCAGGATGAACATATGGCCCAGAGAAGACATTAATATGGAAAACCTGAAGACTGATGCAAATCGATTTTAAACCAAGTATTATCAAAACAAAATAAAACAATCGCCTGAAGTAAACTAAAAAAAAACAAAAAACATTCAGAGCAAAGTGACTAAAGCAATGGTGCTTTGATAATGATGTTGTTCCGTGTGTTTTTGCCTTAGGTGCGCAGGTGGTTGGAAGAGGAGGGAGAGGCTCGCCTAAAGACGCTGGATGAACCAGAGGATTCACTGGAGCTGCTCCTCCAACACCAGAGAGACTTTAAGGACTTCTGCCCCACTGCCCTTGTATGAAAAACAAACAAAAAACAAAGAAAACAATCCAGAAACACATTTACAATCAAGCTGCATTCAAACAACATACATGCAGTGGTTCTTAACCTTGTTGGAGGTACTGAACCCCACCGGTTTCATATGCACATTCACCGAACCCTTGTTTATTGAAAAATATATATATATTTTTTTCAAATTCAAGACATATGGATGATTTACTGGTGCACAAAATGGATCGTGCATTAACACCACTGTGTTCAAAGAATAAAACCAATAAAATGCATGAACTCACAACAAATTACATATATACCTTTTTACAAAGACAGGACCTTTTTTAATTCTACCACACTGAAATTATTTAAATTTTTAACCTTATGTATTTCAATAATGAACTTATTGTATTTATGCTATTTATTATTTTTAACATTTTAACACACACCCATCACCTAATTTCCATAACTCTACAGGGTCGGCAACCTTTAACACGCAAAGAGCCATTTGGACCCAGTTTCCATGGAAAATAAAACACTGGGAGCCGCAAATACTTTTTGACATCTAAAATGAAGATAACATAGTATATAATTATAATAATAATGCAACGGAATAATGTAGGTTTTATTTTCACGGACAAGCCTTCTACCCGTGGCAGATAAATATGGCAAAAATAAGTTAAGTGCATAAAAAATACAACTCACCAAACCGCTGCATCAGAGGGAGCCATGTGCTTGTGTCTTTGGGATGAGGTGGACCCATCGAGGAGTGATGAGAGACAATGACACCCGCAGTGTGATTATGTCTAGTCTGCTCCACAGTTTCTTTCAAAAAACTCTAAAGGCTTATCTTTTAATCCCAGGTACTTAGTCTCCATGTGCCAAAGCAGTTTTGAAGGTTTCATTGCCTCATTTGCTTTTTCCGCATGTTACGCAGAGCAAACTCTGCATGTGAATCACCTGTAGCGACAAACCCATATTTAAATAGGACTCCTGGTATTGTCTCTTAAATTTAACCTCCTTTTTCTTGGAGGTTGTAGTCTCCTCTTCTGGCTCCTCAGTTGGCCTTTCCCCCTTTGTTAAAAAGCTCTCCAAAGACTTTTGTTTTGGCTCATTTTCACTCGCTTGTGGCTCTACTTTTGGACGACACGTCTGATGTGTTATACGTGATACGTCATTGCGGAGACAAGAGCAGATCTATCACAGATATAATAAACTTGTTACTACATCAAATAGATTTCTGTGGCAATTTCCTATCAGGATTTTCATTATACATCTACAGACAAGCTTTTTAGCGTGTCATGAGGGACGGGTGAAAGTTACGTCCTCCTGATCCTCCTGCTCCTGCGCACAGCATCTGAAAATCAGGGCTGTGTCTTTACGCAGGACTGTGAGCTGGGTCTATGAGGCGTGAGCAGTGTTCAAACGGACAGGTACTTCGATAGACACATCACATTTGTTGAATTGGGCCAACGTCTGGAGACGCTCGCAGTCCGCTAATCATATGAGTCGGGTGCATGTTTTGACCTCCGTCGAACCCCTGAGACTGACTCACCGAACCCCTAGGGTTCGATCGAACCCAGGTTAAGAACCACTGGTTTAGACGTTTCTAAATATTTGCCACTTTATAATACTGGCAGTAATGTCTTCATAAATTAATTCATTTCAGCATTTGATTACTCAAGAGCAATTTCCTTATATCTCACTTTTTATATGATTATATAAAAATGGGTGGCACAGTGGTGCAGCTGTTAGTGTTAATGCCTCACATCAAGTAGTTCCTTGGTTCAAGTCCTAAGCAGTGTGTTCTCATTGTGTAGAGTGTGCATGTGGTCCCTACCACTAAAAACATGTATAACATAGTGTTTAGGACCAGGACTCCTTTGAAAATTAGATTCTAAATCTCAGTTTGCCTTTCCTGGTTAAATGTAAAATATACTGTACTTTTATATTTATTTTATATTTATATTTTTCTTGTTTTTTTTGTTTTTTTTCTTGTTAAATTTTAAATTTTTTTAATTTAAATTTTTATTTTTATATTTTGGATATTCCAAATCTGGATCCAAATAGTTTCCCATGGCTCTGGATCACCCCCTTGTGGTTATCAGCTGTAGCACACACACATAAACGCCACTGAAATCTTAAAATATGACTAATAATTTTCCAGAGTGTGAATAGTGTTTTCAGGCACATTTCTTGAGACTGTGGTGTCTCTACTTTGGCTGTATCCTGTCGTATACACAGCTGACTCAGATGTTCAGATGGGGCTGATGGCCTGGGGGCTGCATGTTACATTCCTGCCTCGTGTCCGAACACGAAATTATCACTTTATAGAAGCTGTAAATGTGACCTGCCTAAGCCTGTACAAACTAATGCATTTATTTGCATGCATCTGATCAGTGTTGGGATTTTATGTAGTTTTTATTTTAATAAATTAAATACATACATTTTTATTTAATTTAACTAATACAAACTTAGTCTGCTTAACCAATCACAATTGTTTAGATCCATAAGCAGTGATGGGAAGAATACTTGTATTTATTTACAAAATCCTGAATACCCAAATTAAAATTCTGATACATGGTCCAATCAGAGCAGTGTATTCTGAATACTTGGAATACATTTACACCAAACTGCATGATATTATAGTTATAGTTATATTACACACACACACACACACACACACCCCCACACCCCCCCCCCCCACACACACACACACACACACACACACACACACACACACTTTAAGATACAGTGTTCAAAACCAAAACTGCATGATGAAGTGCAGCCATGTATTCCTTTTTGGAGAACTCACAATAATAATTAATATAAATTTTAGCTGCCCCCATCTGTATAGAGTTACATTTTTGGCCCAAATATCAGATCTTTGAGTTTGAATATAATTTTTGTTTAGTTCTAGATAGGACCAGTTCCAATAGAAGACAACTTAAAGGTATCTTTTCTCTAATCTGATTACCGTGTATCTGTGTAGGACTGGTGTAAACAGGGGCAGGCTCTGCTGAAGCGCCTGGAGCACTGGGACAACATCTCATCAGTAGAGCTCAAGGCCTACGAGGTCAAAGTTCACACCTTCTGGGCTCAGCTACAGGACTTCTCCCAAAGGGCCACTGCCACGGGACAGAACATAGATCGTGCTGTTCGACTCTACAGTTTCTTAGACCAGGTAATGCATACATATACAGGGGCTTTGAGTTAAAAGGTAAGGGATGTTTATCATGCTGCATTTTATTAAAGAGGGGGTATTAATCATCAATATCATGCCTGAAGAGGTTTTATGCCATCCATGCATGTTTGAGTATTTTAGCGATCTCTCCTGGGCCCTATTTGAACCCTGCTTGTAGTTAGCTGTAAGATTCTGCCCAATGCTCCACCCACAAGCCTACATCACCCATGCTTCCACACGACAATTCTTCATCAATATGAAAAAAATATGATACAAAAGTGTACACAACAACTTCACAAACCTGATATGATTGTGCAATAGTTTGTGCAGTAGTTTCATTAGTGGGATGCACGCTGATTGTGTTATGTTATGATTGTGATAGGGCTCTGAAAGGGGAGTGACTTGACGCAGGGAGCAAAAAGAGGGCATCAAAAACAAAAGTGAAACTTATAAAACATGTTAATATGTTGTTTTGGGGCCAATATAGCATTTTCAAAACAATAAAAGGTAACATGGCGATCTAAATATGTTATGTGTTAGCAGTTAATACCACATAGAAGTAAAATACTCCCTCTTTAAAGCAAGGAGATTGTATTGGTTTTCGGTAATGTTGAAAGAGGGGCCCAGATATCAGTATCGGTCCGATATTGAATGAGGGCCCCAGATATCGGTATCGGTCCGATATTGAATGAGGGGCCCAGATATTAGTATCGGTCCGATATAGAAAGATGTAGCTGATATTTGGAAGCGATCTTCTGCACTGTCCCAAGTGTCATTCCCAGTTTGACCTTGGTGCATATCATTTCGAGAAGGCTGAATGAGAACATTAATTTATATCCTAATGTATCTTTACAAGAGATAAGTGAATTTGTAAACTTCACTATATGAGCATGAGAAATATCAGATATCAGTATCAGGTCAAAAAATTCATATCGGACCATTCCTACATTGCATTACATTTATTCATATTAGGTAGTATTTTTAGGTTATTTTTACATTTGAAACTAATGACAACTTTGTAAAGCTTTTTGGTCTGTATATGTGTGACTGATTTAAACCTGATATCTTGAGTGTCTCTCATGTCTCATCTCATGTCTCTCTGCGCAATATGTAAATGTTGGGCCTAAAAGACTCTTTCCTCTTTATTTATTTATTTTTATTTATTTTATTTATTTATTTGAAGGACATTGTGCAGATACATTAAAAAGATGGCTGCACCAGATTTAGCAAAATGCTAATTTCCATCTCCACCTCAGATCAGTTCAAGACAGAATGACTGGTGATACCCAGCTTGATCTGATCACATCCACTGGTGTTGACAGTTTTCTAAAAACTCTCTTTTTGTAATTAACCCTTCAATACACAGCTTCTTCAAGTTCATAAACAGTGAACAATATTAGGATATATAAGAAATATAATCATATTGTTTCAGTTCACCACTAGGAGTCAGTAATTGTAATACAAAACATTTATTCACTTTACCTTTTAGCTCAATAGAAAAAACTATACTGATATTCTGTTGCTATGTTTCAAACTGATACTTTACCACCCACTCATCCTAATGGTCATGCTCTGAGTGAGTGACAGTAGCAGCAATGTGTTCCAGTGGTTAGCATCCTCTCCCACAGTCAAAAGGTCCTGGGTTTGATTTTGGGGAGGCACAGGGTCTTTCTATGTTGAGTCTGCATGTTCGCTCTATGCCTGTGTTTCTGGTTCCCACTATCATTAAAAGCATATACAGTTGGGCCAGCTCTGGGGCCAGGACTCCCCTGAAAAGGGATTCTTAATCATTTAATTTAAATAATTATAACATTTATATGTTTTAACTGGATCACAGTAGCTGTCCTTTGCTCCATCACTCCCTTTCCTCTCTCTCTTCCCCTCTCCTCCTCCTTTCTCTTCTCTCCTCCGTCTGCTCCTCAGATTCTCCTCTTTTGGTGACTCTGACAGTTTGTATTGAGGCCACAGCTCAAACTGGCGGGGTTCGTTGTCAATATTCTTTTATGTTGATGTCTGCTTGTCATAAAGGGTGTGTCAGGGGCAATTGTCTGTGCCCAGTCCAGCCTGTACAGTACGGCAGGGGTAGGAGGGAGGGGCAAGAGGGAGGGACGGGGGAGGCAGGGCATCTGAACATGTGGTACATTCCACACTGGACAGAGCATGAAATCAATGCAAATGACCAACGGGATCAAGGTTGAGTCTTTGTTAACCAACTGAAAAAACTTTCAGTTTTATCATTTGAATTAGTAGAATGAGATGATGCCATACACCCGGATGGGGAGGGCTGCAAAGATTAATCGTAGTAATTGTGACTAGCCCACCATTAAAATAATTGCACTTTGTATAGTAACGACTATGGGACTCTAAAATGCATGCCATAACATAAGCTTTCAGTCATCATATTGCAACCTTTATTTGGTTCAAAATGTACTTCACCATATCAGTGTACTATAAAAATAACCATTGCCATTTCTGCAGCAAAAAAGTCAACTAGTTAGTCAAGGAACAGTTTTCATATTGATTACTTGATGTTTTCATAAGTGCTATATAAATGTTGAGTCTGACCATTTCAATTAGCCACCACCAAGCCTAGCTATATTACAACAAAAATGTACGTTTACTTCTAGTGTGCACTTTTAATCATCCAACGTAGTATTAGTACTAGATAGTACTCTTGGCTTGTATTTTCAGTTTCTGATGGCAAACGATATCAGTGTACCTCTCTGCATACTGGTACGAAAATAGTAGCGTTGTAGCACAGTAGTTTACATACTGCTTAGCCGTTCAGGATTAAAAGTGGACTGTAATGTCTTTTTATCATATTGTAGTGTTCTGGCGTAAGGAAACTCCAAATTTCTTCTGGTTGTTAATTTTCTGAGCACACGGGCTATTGTAGGCCGTAACCAACACCAAACCAAGAGCAAAACAGCAGCAGTCTCAGCTCACTAGAACTGGTCTCTGAAACAGACCATTAATAGAACCTTCACATGCCATAGCAACCAAGTGTCATGTACAAAAGCTAATACATTAACAACAACACATAAACAGTTACATTAACAACAAAAGGTGTCAACTCTCAACTAAACACAAAATATCAGATCATTACAACACTATATGAATGGTCTAACTAGTAATCAATACTGAGAAAATAATCACATTGCCGCATTTGGATATCCCTCTGCGTTTTAAAATAATACTTTTGAAATGTTTTGTTGCACTAAAATCCAGTCATGGATGTTTAATGTGAAGTCATATGGTGTGATATTTTTAGGTCAGAGCTCATTTCCATAATGGTGAGTTACTGTCAGCTTTGTGCTGTGTGATGGGCAGGAGGACATCTGCTCCACTGTCTGTGTGTCTCTGAGGGCCACAGTATCTGCCTCCAGTCTGGTCTGCAGGTTCTACCACTCGTCAATGTCCTATAGATATTTTGCAGCTGATGTAATCAACATTCCCCGGGGACGTGACGCTAAGTGTAAGCACTGTTCTGTCTGAAGTTCTGTTACTCAAGTTAGACTTTAATCTAAGCTTTGTTTTAACACAATCTGACCATAAAGAAGTTTCTCACCTTTTTTTTTGTCAGAAATCAAGCACCTCAACAGAACGCTTGTATTGATCACAAGCTCCTGAAAATGTGTTGTATAAATCCATTTGGATTTTGTTCTTGTAATTTATCAGGCTGAGTTTGCTCTCTGGATTTCTATGTTGGATATTTCTTTCATAAACAAACGTGAAATCTTATCATCATTAGTTTGGGACTGGCTCCACAAACCTGCTGTATCAATCTCATAGCTTGAAGTCCTTTCAACTGTCAACAACTACGTCTTTGGGGTTGGATAATGGCATCACGTTATGAAGCCATTGTGAAAAAAATCATTTCACTGTTATTATGCCAACAGAGACGACATCAAACTTTGTGCCAGTGTTTGAACACATCTGCAATCTGACAGTTAAACAGCAACCTGTTTTCAGCTCAGTATATGAAGTATAGAGATTCTAAAACGTTGTGTTACGTGAACCCCATGCACAAATTACTGTAAATACCACTTCAATTAAACTAATCATGTGGTGTAACCGTTTTAACTTCAGTATTGCATAATACATTGTTTTATCATTTTAATGATAGGTTGCATTGGCTCAGCTAGCTCTCTGCTAGCATCATCATTTCATGGATTACAACTCAATCCCTTTTACGTCAAACTCCTTTTTTTCTGTTTTTCCGTCTGTATAAACTGAACAAGTCTGTACAGGTGTGTAAGCTGACACTAGAGTTCATGGTGATGCAACAGTTACAGTGTGGAGTCTTCAAATCAGTACTTTTAGTTTGAAAATGAGAAAGAAAGGGCTGATATAAGTAGAAATAGAGCTGCTACTTTCCATTATTGTAGTTGTCAACTTGTTAGTGATTCATTTTTTTCAGTTATTATACTGACGACTTTAGGAGGACACGCTAAAGATACTGGCACAACATCACAGAAAAAAGAGAATGTCTGGAGATGGGCTGCATGTGGAGGTTTCAGCACAAAACGACTATGATTATTTTGTATAGTCGACTAGATACAACTACTCTGCGATGGAAGCATGCTAGCACTCTGTCACAAAACAAATACAAACTTTTATTAAAAGCATAAAATATAAAATAAATGATATATTAAAATAAAAACTGTTTAATGTAAAGACTACCCGATTGTTTTTGTATGTAGATAATTTCAGTTAGTGGTGTTATTTTTGTCATGCCTTAAAATTAGCATTAGCGTTGGCATTGAGACACAAACAGATCCTTTTCTAAACATAGTGTCCTTAAGTTTTCACCTTGAACATGTTATTAGAAACATGCACCCTTAAGTCACTCTCCGCTGTCTTATGTTTAAATATTTATTAATTTTAGAATGACTGTATAAAAACCTCATAGAGATACAACTGGACAAGAAGTAGGGAAGCTAACAGATTGCCAGGTGCTGTTGAGCACAGAGCCAATTAACCTAAAATATGACATTTTCTTTTTGTAATGCAGCATATATTGTAAAATCTACTTAAATAGCACATAGGAACATGCCAAAGCTCACATCTTAAAGGGACTGTACTCATTGTTTGTTCATGTAATTAAATAAAATATGTCTTCTTGCCCCAGCGCAGATATACTGTAAAAAACAAAAAAACAAAAAAAAAAAGCTGCTCATAGGGCTAAAAAGAGGGCACTGCCTGCTGTCTGCATTTTCATCATCTGCAAACCAGGAAGTAATCCCAGCATTACTGTTAGTATGCTAGTTGTTTTTAGCAATACTTTGACGCCAAAATTCCTCTCTGAAATTGTGAAAAGTGCTTATAAACTCATCATGGTGAATAATTAGGATGCTCAGAATGCATTGAGGAATAAATTTTCTTGATTTTAAACGGTTTGCAATAGTCTAGTTATTCATGTTTCCAAGACAGTAAAAATCTGGTATGGCACCTTTAACATACTATGAAATAACAAGCAGATAGTGATGAATATAAAACAATACAATGTATCTCTCAATTATTGATGAATAGATTGGTATAGTAATTACTGTGACAGGCCTAATTTCTGCAGTTCTTTGGGAGTGTATGAGGGCCCCTCAGTGCAGTGACCTGTTGTGATTGACCTGACCCTGATGTCTGCCTGCCCATCCGGAGGCACAACCCCAGCGTGAAGCCCCCCAAACCTCAGGCCATATATGCCCCCGGACCACACCAGTAACACAGAGACTTCAACCTGTCTCATCAGAGACCACCTCGGAGAATGGAGGGGTTTCGGTTCCTAGGAATAGATGATTTATTATGATCATAATAAAGAACACTCTTTCTTAAACAATATAATGTGATTTTCAACATTAAATGGTAGCACTTTATTTTATATTTTCATGTGGCCTTATATCTGTGTAATCCCTCAGTGTCCAGGTAGGTTCCATAGTGGTCCATGGGCATAGACTATGTGGTCTTATACTTGTTCTAATGCTCAAGATCATTGTAATTCAGGAAAGGTTCATTCTGTCCTGTGAATTGGACATTTTTTTGTATCGATACCTGCTCAAATGAGTGTCTAGTTTTGATGCTAGGTTTTGTATCGATTTTTGATATTTTGAAAACACTAGTTATGATACAGTAAAACAATGGATGGAAATAGGAATTGACAGAAGAATATGTTTTTAAAGAAATTTATTTCACTTTCAGTTTATTTTGGCACAGGCCTAAATTACAGCAGTAGTCGCCTCGGGCTTTACAAAAACGTTTTAACCAACAGAAAGGCATGAAATCAAACTGTGAAAGAGTCATTGGTCAATAACAGACAGCTTACAGGGACTTTGTGAAGTGATTTTATTCTAAAACAGACTGAGCTAAGTTCAAGTTTGTAACAAAGTCCCCAACCAAGACTAAACTAGAACTTAAACGCAGGACAAAAGTAGCCTTAAATTTGGAACAAAATGAAGTCCAAGCCAAGACTAAATCACGGAGAAATTGTTATTAAAAATTTGTATTAGTTCAGTTGTCGACCAGACAATGATTGTCCATTCTTATTTTTCCATAAGATAAAAAATTAAGTTTCAAATCATCAGAAGGAAGAATTCTCAAAACATATACATTAATCTGTTTGGTATATAGTCTAACATAGGGGAAGACCTTTTATGGTTTGCCTTCAAATGTAAAGTGCATTATAAATAAAGTATATAATTATTATGAAACCACATCTAAACTAAATGTGTAATTCCGTAATAACCCCCCATTGTCCCTTGCACCTCCGTTTGAGAAGCACTGCTTTAGAGGAATGACCCTGGCCTTATCCAAACATGTGACCGACCTGTTAAGTCATGTCCGTATTTACCCTTTCATTTACTTGTGTGCACACTCCAGTAACACCCTAGTGCCAAACCTTTCTTTTCTCTCCTTTCTCAGGGTTGCCAGATTTGCAGAGAGCAATAAGCAACCTAGCCATTACATGCCAGTCAGGAAAAGGCCCAAAAAACAACCTGCCACTCTCAAAATAATCACGCAACTTTCCAAAAAAAGAAGCCCAATGTCGATATAAAGAAGCAGACTTGGCAACTCTGACCAAACTTTTGTTTTCCCTCCTTTTTCTGCTGCTTTCTTCAAGTCTTTGTCAGACTTGCCAGATTATTTCAGAGCATCAAGCGACCAAGCCTTTCAAAAACAGCTCTAAAACATTCAACTTGCATTTCAGTTATTACCATAGACTGTATATGGTCATTACTCAGTCTATTAATGTTAACAAAATTGAAAAAAAGTAATTAAAATCACGTCTGCCCAAAAATCTCAACCCACCACTGTCAGAATTTGTAAACAACTTCCAAAAATGTCCAATGTCGCTATAAACAAGCAGACTTGGCAACTCTGGCCAAACTTTTCTTTTCCCTCCTTTCTCAGCTGCGTTCTTCAGGTCTTTGTTACCCTCTCCTTCCTCCTTCCTCCTCCCTCACCTCCCCCGCTCTTCTCCCTCCCTCTCTCCCTCTTTCTCGTCCTCTCCCTCTCCCCATTCCTCCTTTGGGAACGCCCATCTGCTCATTGAGTGCCTTGAAAGCATATAGGGAGGGGGGTGGGTCTTGTGGGTGGCCTGGTGAAGTCGCAGTTTGGTTCATTTGTGCTTCGGAGCTTCAAATGAAAACATCAAGGCACTTTGAATCTTTCTTTTAAGGTAAATAGATTTGTATTGTTTTGGGTTTTGGCTGTCAGTTTCTAGCATAGTGGACTATGTTGCAATATATAATGTTAATTTTATATCTTAATCCCAGTTGTTGTCGTATTTTGATATGTTTTTTGGTCAGTTACGAGCAGCACTTTTGACTTTTTTTTTTTTTTTTTAAGGTTAAACCGGTTTGAAATGTTTTCTGTTTTGGCTCTTTTTTAAGTTCTATCTTTCGACTAACTGCTCCCTCTATACTATACTTCATTTTTTCATGTTTTTCTTGTTTTTGGATTCAGAGTTTTGGGACAAAGTTAGTTTCTTGCATTTTGGATAATTGTCTGCAATACTTCAGTCATCCAGGTCTGTCCAGTTGACAGATTTAACTTTGGCTTTTACTATTTTGGATAATTGTTACAATTGTAGTGTTTACCTTCTGCTGTTTTTATATATCTTAATATCACAATTCTTCTCCTTACCTGCGATTTCTACTCTAATGTGTGTGCTGTCAGAGTCAGTCTTTTTGGTCAGCGGTTTTTCAAAAAATAATTTTCCTTTTGTGATTTGAATCTCTGCAAATATTTACAATGCCTTTTAATTAGCTAGGTATCAATGCTTTTTGGTTTGTTCTCTCACAAGCTTCAGTTGTTGCATTGTTGGTCATTTCAGTAAAGCTGTGTATTAGAGCTGAAGTTACATGAAGCAGTAGGAATGTCTTAGAGCCCTGTTATGTGTGTTGGACATTATGCTTGTAGTTTTTGTAGTAACGAGAAGCTGGGAAGACTTGTATTTTATCCAAATTGTGTTCAGTCTGATCAGTATTGTTTTGCATGTTTGAATCAATAACTCTCCCTGCTTGAAGCTAAGCTTTGGAGTACTTTTGGAGTATATTTGTTAAAATTCAGGAGGGTTGACAGTCAATCATGCCAGTACTTGATGAGAGGGATGCACCAATCCAGCTTTTTCAGTTGTGATACAATGGATTTAAGTATCTGCCGATACTCGATATCAACTGATATCAGAGCAGAGGCTCAATACAGCATATATTTCCTTTAAACTAAAATAAGACAAAACTGATTCAAATGTGTTATTTATTTATCTCTCAAGTAACTACAGAACAAACGTTATGAGACTGGCCAACTACAACCAGAAAACATCAATTTCATCATCTTATTACATCAATTTATATGTCCATCCAGAATATTGACTGAACTAGTATTTGGAAGGCAATACCAGTATCAGATCAGTGCATCCCTACTTGTTGGAGTTCTGGTCTGAAGTTGATGCCATGTTTGACAAAGATTAGAGTGTTCTTCTTCTTGACTCTTTTGCCTGCAGTGTTTAGCTGATTTTAACCCTAACTTCACTGGTTTAGTCCTGTTTTAAACTAATATGCAGTACTTCTCTAATAACCTCGAATCATTGCTACATTTGAACCTTTTCTGGATGTTGTGTTTTGTTTAAATCTCATGCCCATTGTTTTGTCCAAGAACAGGACTTTACTTTAAAACATAATCATGTCACAAGGTCTAATCCGGACTAAGTTCTGATCAAACGCAATATTTATTTATTGTCTTGTATTTCTGTGCTACTGTGTCCGAGTCATTTCCATTTTTAGAGGCTTAAACCTCATCAAAATCTTTACTAAGATATCAAACAAATTCAAATGCATTCTATTAAATGTGCACTTTGTAACTCTTCATGTGGAGGGTCTGCCACATGCTTGTTTCCATGCAGATGTTATTGCTTTGCCTACAGTGTTCCGCAGTATGTTATTAAACTTATCTACATTGATTCAATGTATAGGCCTTTTTATTGCTCCGAATTTCAAAATCATCATCCAAATCATCCATTCTTACTGTGAGTGAGCTCATTTCTCCACAGATCTGACCTGTAACTGTGCCTTATGCCACTACCTGCTTGTCTCCACAAGGCTAGACCACTTTAATGCCATACTGTGAAACATTTCAGGCAAAGCAATGCCATAATATTGGAAGACATAGGAGACAACCAGGTCACTGAGCCCAGAAAAGTTACACACTGCACCTTTAAAACCTAGATTTACGTAGATTTGAAGCTTCTTCTAATCATGTTTGAGTGCGTTGTTTTGTCTGCATCTCCTGTCCGGTTCTATAAACTTTGCTTTGGTTCTGTTCTTCTGCTTTCATAAGGCAGCCCCAGTCTTCAGCCTGTGTGTGTGTGTCTGCTCAAAGTTAAACATTTGGAGGTGAAGTAAGTTTTTACATTGGTGACTCAGCTTCCGGTGTCAGCAGCACCACCTGGATTTACTCACATTTCTGCTTTGTTTCTTTGGACTCTAATCAATGGGAGTGGAAGTCATTGCATGCAAATCTATATTAGCTCTTCAATTAGCTGTATTAAAGGTGCATTGTATGACTTTTCTGGCTGAGAGTAAACATCCTCCATGGAGATATTATTGCTTTGCCTGGATTGTTCCACACTATAGCATTAAAGGGCTCATATTGTGCTATCTTCTGATCTATGATATAATGTTGTTTCCTCATCACAAACATACCTGGAGTTGTGGTTTGTTTCATTCACACAAACCCTGCATATTTAAGCTGAGTTTCACCTGTTCCACCTTGTGATGTCATGTGGCGATACAGGAAATGCTCCACTGTTTTTAAACTCCATAGACCTTCACTAGAATTACTTGGATGTTTTCAGCCCTGGAATCGCCGGTTTCTACTGAACTAAAGGTAAAGGTAACTCTTAACACAATTCCAGGTATGTTTTTGAGGAGATAACAGCATTCTAACATGTTTTAAAGCTCACAAGAGTCAAGTTTGTATAGTATACAACCTTTAAACTGATCTATTTTGCTTTTATTACTCCCTTCTTTGGCTTTTTCAATGTAGCTGTATTAAAGATGCACTATGTAACTTTTTTGGTGGAGGGTAAAAAATCTACATCTCCATTCCAAAAAACCTTGGAAAAACATGCATTGGCACTATGAGCTGTGTCGCCTCTGCACATGTTATCTAGCCTGATCCGTAGTGGTAGATTTGTTTAATGCCCTACAGTGGAACATTCCAAGCAAAGCAACAACCATGCTATCATCACCTATCAGCTATGGTGACATTCAGGAGGCGAACCCTCTAACAGAAAAGTTACATAGTGGACCTTTAGATTATATCGTTGGGTTTTAGCCACCGTAAAGAACTGTGAAATTGCCAAACATCAACACATGGGACTGGGTTTTGGCGTTTTGCATCTGCCATCGTAAACAGTTTCTCTCAAACCAAAACCAGATGAGTCAATTTCTTTCTGTTTTGTGGTCACTAGAACTAAAGAATGATATCCAGCTTCACTGTAAACAGACATAATTTATTTGTTTTTATAAGTGACTATCGCATTTTAAAGATGGACTGTGTAACATTTCTTTCGAGGGTTTTGTAACTTTGCTTTGACTGGAATGTTCCACACTATGGCATTAAACTTGTGTGTTGTTTATATAATTACATGTGTTTTTATTGCTCATAATTCCTTTGCAAAACATGCATTCTTACCGTGAGTTGGATTGTCTCTCCGAAGACCTGACCTGTCACTCGGCCTGCTGGTGTCAGTCACTCATCTCTAGTAAAATGGAAAACATAAATGCCATACTGTGGACATCCCAGGTCAAGTTTTTAACACCACCATAGAGACAGCAAAGTTACATAGTGCAGCTTTAAACATGCATAACATGTTTCTGCCTGATCAGAACATATAACCATTTGGTTGGTGCTGTTGTATTCTATTATAGATGAAAGAGCAGACATATTGTAAATCATGGCAAATGGTATCTATGAAGTGGTTTGCAGCAGTCTGTCACATAAAACGCTCCAATAAATGCTGAGTGTTAAAGTGTTAGCTCATTTGGTGTGTGCTTTAGTGCTCATTTTAAGACATTTGGAAATATGTAAAAGCTAGTCAAAAGGATATGACAGTAATAGTGTTGTACCAAAATTGTACCAGTGAAAAAAGAACTACTTTATTTTAAACAGTTTGAAATAGTCCAAAGTTATTCCTCACTTACCTTATACATTCAGAGCATCCTAATTACTCACCACAATGAGCACTGTGTTGGCCTGTCATGATAACGAATTTTGAAGAGCAGTATATTACTGAATTAAATAGAGATGATACACAATGACCAAACTGTAAAACTGCATTATCTACCTAAAAGTATTTTAAATGTATAAAATTGAAAAAAAAGAGGTGCAGTAAATAAATAACTGAATGCAGCAGTTGAGTAATTAGTTTGTCTATAATGAGTCACAGACGTTCAGAATTCAACCCTCTACAGCAGTGTATTTCAACCTTTTTTGAGCCACGGCACATTTTTTTCATTGAAAAAATCATGAGGCACACCATAAGCAGAAAATGTTAAAAAATGAAACTCTGCATCCTATATTTACAATATAAAGTAATTCTCATCAGATTATTTTGAACAGGAATCAAATAAACACACAAAAAAACATTTTATAATAAAATAAAATATTTCTACTCACTCAGTGTGAAACCTGATATTTTTTAGACCAGTTAGGTGTAATTGGATAATTTCCTACGGCATACCAGACAATATCTCACGGCACACTAGTGTGCCGCGGCACAGTGGTTGAAAAACACTGCTCTACAGCTCAAATCTTTACAACAAAAATAACAGAAATCTCCCTATTATCACAAAGAAAACATGCACACAGTAAATATTGAGCCCTAAAATATATATTTCCAGCTTTCATATATTGAACAGTAAGTGGATATAGTGATTATTGTGACCGGCCTAGGTAATGCTAACAACAATGACATTCTCAGACAGTAGAGTTCTTTCTAATTAGATGCAGACAGAACACAGTAGACTTATTTTGACTGCTTTTACAGTATATCTGTACAGGGACGAGACACATTTTGTTCAAATACATGGAAAAAAATCAGGAATAGGACCTTTGTATAATAGGTATAATAGGTATTTGTAAATGTACATATTTTTAATTATGTCCACATTATATTGTCTTTCAATATGTTTAATTCTTATCTTTGAATGTTTTTGATATGAATGTTCTCTTAATTGTAGGTTGCCTTGTTACATCTGGCCTGGGGACAACCGATGAAAATTAGCTCTAGTCAGCTAACTCGGGCACATTTACATTTTTTTTTTTTGTAATGTTGATTAATGTGCACTGTCCCTTTTTTAAATAAATAAATAAATAAATAATATATTTGTGTGAAAGAAAATGTGAAAGCCTTATTCAAATGTCATTGTCATAGTTTACAGGTTTATAAGAGGACAACATGTGGAGCCCTGTTTGCTCACTACAATCACAGTGGTTTCATTCCCACGTGTTTTGGATCAAATATAGCTGACTCAAGTTTGAAGATGTTTTCAAAGAGCTTGTGTGAACATTGTCATCTTTTGCTGTTAGTAGTTTTTATTTGACTATAAAAATCATTTATTTTATATTTTTTTCTATGAGTCCTGGTTTAGAGGCAGCAGCAGCAGTAGTGTGATCGCACATCACTATTAAAGGTGCACTATGTAACTTTTCTGGCAGAGGGTCTGTTACCTGCTTGTGTCATTAAAAGGCGATTGCGCCACCTGGAATGTTCCACAGTATGACATTAACTTGTCTACCTTTAATTTATTCAATTATAGATGGTTTTATCTCCAGAAAGACTTGGTTAGGTGGAGTCACTTATTTGTTTCTTGGAGATGGCCAAGTTTTGTGCCATTGTGTGCAATGTTCCAAGCAATACACAGTCTCCATGGAGACGAGAAGTTTTTGGACTCTTCAACTAGAAACTAATGTACTGCCCCTTTTAAAACACCACACACAATTAAAGGGTACTGTTACACTATGAGAACTGTAGTAAATATAAACCAAAATACATTTTTAAGTCTAAGGCTAGGTTCTTAGTCATATTCATGACTTGTAATCTAGATCTGTGCTAGCTCTGGTTTAGTTCTGATTTAGTCCCAGTTTTGATGTGATGTATTGAAATTTGAATGTAGTCTTAGGCCTATATTTCCATTACTTTTCCACAAAATCTCCTTTTTCCACAGAGTTTGCTTTGCTATAGTTGCAACATTAGCATTTTAGCCTGATAATTAGCCTGGCATTCACAGGGTTGGGTTGACATGTGAGCAGTTTCCCTCTTTCAAAGTTTCCTATACATTAAGCCTGAGGAATGTCTGGGAGATGCTTTCAAGGACCCTCCATTCATTATGTTATTTTAGCGTTTGCTCAGAGTCACTGACTTCTCAGACAGCTGTGGACTGCCCTCCCTGATGCAATGCGTTTCAAACTTATAGTACAGCTACTAGTTGTGTTTTTGGCTGTTTATATCTTGGTTCTTTGTATTTTGTTATCAGCTGTATTCATTATAGGGCCCATATTACGCTATTTTCTGATCTATGTTATATTATTTCCTCATCACAAACATACCTGGAGTTGTGTTTTGTTTCATTCACACATTTTTAACACACAAACCCTGCATATTTAACCCGAGCTGCACCTTGTGATGTCATGTGGTAGTTTAGTAAGTGCTCCACTGTGTTTTTAAACTCCATGGACCTTCACTAGAATTTGGATATTTTCCACCATAGAATAGCCAATGTCTTCTGAACTCTGGGTACAAGGAGCTGTTAACTTGAAAACTACCACTTCATGACATCGCAAGGTGGAACAGAGCATTCTGAGAATTGGAGATGTAGACAGACTCATAATATACTTAAACATGTGTGAATGAAACAAAACACAACTTCAGGTATGTTTTTGATGAGGTATCAACATTCTAAAAGGGCTTAAAGCTCACAAGAGTCAATTTTGTGTAATAGAGGACATTTAACACCCTAACTCCTTAAGTAATTATTATTAATAAATAATTTGATCATTACGAGTTAAGTCTACATTCATACTTTATTAAGGTAGTTATTATTAAGTGGTACCTAGTGTTTGTTTTGTCCTGTTTAGTTCTATGGGTTCAGTACTGTAATATCTTATAATATCTTAAGTGGGACTAAAGTGGGATTAAATGTGGAACTAGACCAGGACTACAATAGGACTAGACTAGGACTAGAACAGGAACAAACCAAGTCTTCGTCAGAAGTTTGAACACAGGCCAAATGTACTAATTTTCTGCCATGATATGTTTTTAAAAGTTCGATTCACCATTCAAGTTCATCTGCAGTTGTTTATAGTTTTGTTTTATTCTCATTTGAGTTAGTACTGGTTTGTTCCTGCTTTAGTCCTGGTTGAACCCTAGTACAGACTGCTGTTTTAGACCTAGTTAGAAAAGCGTAGGTTAAAATGTTAAAATGAGTTCAGTGCATTGATTGTTACCACTTCTGTCCATGTTCACATATCTATCTTAACTCACCATTTCAGTTTAAACAACACCCATCCCTGTCTGTTTCTGGTTGGCCTTTACTAAATGATCCATAGCCAACATGTTGTTCCCATCTCCCCTGAGTTTAAAGCACTTCTGGCTCACCATTAGACACACTCAGTCGACCGTGACCTCTTTCCCCCTCTCTTTTTCTCACTCCCTCTCTTTTATTTTTCTATTCCTTTTTTCCCCTGATACTAACATTTAAAAGTTGATTTTGATACTAAGGAGCAGGCTGATTTATTTTGAAGTACTGTCTACTGTCTAACAAATTATTAGTAATTTATTTATGTTATTTGGATTTATACATCCAATGAATCTCAAGATTATTTGGTTCAGTTAAACACTCAGAGGGTCAGTTTTGTCCTGTTCAGGTGTTTTTCTTTTATTTTTGAAATGGCCCGATGTTTTCGCATGTATTTGAGCAATATTTGTCTTGTCCCTTGTACATATATGCCTGTCGACAGAAATTTGGGTGCTTGGGGCAAGAAGTCTCACATGGGCTCCCCTCAAATACAAATGAATAGGAAGGGAGTCCAATTCAGGGGGCCAGGAGTACAGGCTGCTTTGTTCCCCCGTCTACTTCTCTCGTGGTGT
Organism: Periophthalmus magnuspinnatus; assembly: GCF_009829125.3. Taxonomy (NCBI): domain Eukaryota; kingdom Metazoa; phylum Chordata; class Actinopteri; order Gobiiformes; family Gobiidae; genus Periophthalmus; species Periophthalmus magnuspinnatus. The sequence goes on along the minus strand of NC_047128.1, from coordinate 10,240,056 downwards.
AAATGGTCAAAATATGTCTGCAGCATTACAGTGACAAAAAACTCTACTCTGGCCTCTGAAAGTTGTGAAAAGTGCTTATAAACTTGCAGTGAATAATTAGGATGCTCTGAATGAATAAGGAAGTGAGGAATAACTTTGGACCACTGCAAACCGTTTAAGATGAATACTTAGTAAAGTTTCGATACTAGTTTTAGTATCTGATTTTTGTATACTACGTATACTTTTGTCTCTACTTCGTCACTCCCTCACTCTCACTACCTCTCTTCCCTGAATATTATGTTTCTACAATAGTAATGCAAATGAATAGTTTAAATGCGAGTTCACTCTTTCTCACCTTACATTAAAATGGGTCTGTAGTGATTAGGACTCCTCACACCTGCTGTTCAATTCAATTCAATTCATTTATTTTTGTAACGCCCAAAATCACAACAACAGTTGTCTCGAAGGGCCTGTTCTAATGCAGCCTGCTCATTTCCTCCTCCATTAACACCATTAGCATGATTAACATTTATAAAGAGCTATTCTGTTGTTTTGGCCACAGGAGGGATACTGTCAGGGCATTGTGTACCTGGACTTCATGTGGCAGGAGGACTAGTACTTTACATACATCTGTATTAGTTGGCTCTATAAATTTTTTCTTGATTGGATACTATTACTAAAACATGGAGAAATATTTCATTCATAATACACAAATAGTTTTTTGATTTAGGCTTAATAAATACTTTAAGCCACAAGTATGTAATTAAAAATAGGCAAAAATAGAAGTATGTTTTGGTCTTTTTTATCTGTTTATATTGCATAGAAAAACATCCTTAAGTGTCCTTATTATGTGGGGAGTTGCACCTCCACAAACCTCCTCCTGCTTGTTTCCATGGAAATGGAGTTGGTTGCCTTGACTATTATATTCCACAGTATGGCATAAAACTTGGTTTCTTCTGATTCTTGATTAGTCTATGTATGTTTTTAACTTTCTCTTTCCATGGACTCAAAGTCACATACTGTACCTTTAAGTACTGCATGAGGTGTGTAGTCGCTTACATTGGACACCACTAAAAATGATGTGACCCCTATTTAAGTAGGTAAAAGTGTGGACACAGCCACTGTTTGTTTTGAATTGTTAATTGCTATGGCAACAGTGTTACCTTTTACACCCTCTGAAGTGCATGGACAGTTAGGTTTGAGTAGACTTTAGCAACAGTGGAAACATGACTTTTTAATAAGCTTTTATGAGAAACCGGTTTTCTTGCTGCATGTCACGTTACTTTGAAATCTGAACTTTAAATGGAACACAGCTTTACCTCAGGGGGATAAAACACATGTCTTCACTGAAACCCAAAGGTTTACTCAAGTAACTAAAATAAGAGAAGAGAAGGATTACAGTTACAACAATATGCAAATCACTGTATTATAGGAGTCATACCCAAAAATAAATTTAAAGATGTAACAACATTAACAGTTTGATTTGTGCTTTACAAAAATCGACTTGAGTAATGAAACAGCTTATAGATAACACTATGTAATACTAACATTTCAAATTAAATTTCAGTGCCAAGGATAAGGCTCAATACAATGCTGATTTCTATACCACAGTGATAATAAATGCTCCTTTTTAGACTATATAATGTCTAAAAAGAAGTGTTTGCCCACTGATATGAAGGTTGGCTGTTTGAATCTTGGTCTCGACATAAAAACATCATTGTTTGAGTGGTCAGATCCACTGACCCATAGGTTGACTGTACGACTCCAGTTCCCACAGATGAATGCTGTCGTTGTGTCCTTGGGCAAGACATTTAAATCACCTCTACCTCTGTGTCTGTGTACAGAGGTGTATGAATGTGTGTATGAATGGGTGAGTTGTTTCTTGATGTAAAGTGATTTGAGTGCCTTGATGGTGGAAAGGGGATATATAAAAATGTGACCATATACACATGTGGACAAAATTGGTAGTACCCTTCGTTTAATGAAAGAAAAACTCACAAAAGTCACAGAAATAACTTGAATCTGACAAAAGTAATAATAAATAAAAACATTTATGAAATTTAACCCGTGAAAGTCAGACATTGCTTTTCAATCATGCTTCAACAGAATTATAAAAAAATAAAAATAAACTCATGAAACAGGCCTGGACAAAAATGATGGTACCCCTAGAAAAGACTGAAAATCATGTGACCAAAGGGACATGTTAATCCAAGGTACGTCCACTAATTAGCATCACAGGTGTCTACAATCTTGTAATTAGTCAGTGGGCCTATATATAGGGCTACAGGTCATCCCTGTGCTGTTTGGTGATATGGTGTGTACCACACTCAACATGGACCAGAGGAAGCAAAAGAAACAGTTGTCTCAGGAGATTAGAAAGAAAATTATAGACAAGCATGTTAAAGGTAAAGACTATAAAACCATCTCCAAGCAGCTTGATGTTCCTGTCACTACAGTTGCACATATTACCGGTATTCAGAAATTTAAGATCCATGGAACTGTAGCCAACCTCCCTGGACGTGGCCGCAGGAGGAAAATTGACAAATCAAAGAGACAGATAATATGAATGGTAACAAAAGAGCCCAGAAAAACCTCTAAAGAAATTAAAGGTTAACTTCAAGCTCAAGGAACATCAGTGGCCGTCGTTGTTTGAGCCAAAGTGGACTTAATGTGAGAAGACCAAGGAGGACACCATTGTTGAAAACAAATCATAAAAAAGCCGATTGGAATTTGCCAAACTACATGTTGACAAGCCACAAAGCTTCTGGGAGAATGTCCTATGGACAGATGAGACAAAAATGGAACTTTCATTTAATTGCAGTGATTGCCTCAAAAGGTTGTGCAACAAAATATTAAGTTAAGGGTACCATAATTTTTGTCCAGGCCTGTTTCATGAGTTTATTTTTTTAAATAATTATTTTGAAGCATGGTTGAAAAGCAATGTCTGACTTTCATTTGTTAAATGTAATAGAATTTTTATTTATTATTACTTTTGTCAGACTCAAGTCATTTTTGTGACCATTGTGAGTTTTTCTTTCATTAACTGAAGGGTACCAACAATTTTGTCCATGTGTATACATTCATTTGTATTTTATAGTTGATAAGATTGCTCTACGAGGAAAACCAAATCTTACTTTCACGTGATAAAACCCCTTTGACAGTTTCCCAACAATTGGATGAAAAATAACACAAACCAGGTGTTTTCAAAGTGGACTCTGGAGACTTGAAACTGCCTAAAACTGCCTCATAATAACACATAGCATAATAATAGTTTAAACTTTCTTGGCGACCTTGAGTTTTACCCTAGAGACAGACTGTTCTCCCTCCCAAAGAATGCCCCATCTGCACCATTCCAAGTGTCATTTTACACCCTGCTTGAGCCGTCCAGCTACCAGCCCCAAAACAGAAATTAATCTAGCACTAAATACCCCCTCCACAAAGGAACCACTTCAACTTTTTGTAGGTCTTAAAGCTTCAATCACTGAACTCTTAAGAACTGCCACTCCACTGAAGAATAAGTAAAATACCCTCCCCCTCAAAGTCCCTCTATATGAAATGGGTTGACTACTTTGTCCTAGTTTGCACAGAATTGAGACTTAACCCGGGGCTAGACCAATACTAAGCCAGGACAAGAACTTGGACCCAATCAGGACTATACCAGGGCTACACCAGGGCTACACCAGGGCTACACCAGGGCTACACCAGGGCTACACCAGGACTAAACACAGACTACACCAGGACTAAACACAGACTACACCAGGACTACTCCTGGAATACACTTGGACTACGCCAGGACCAAACCAATGCATTTGCTTAAGGATGTCATTACCAAGCTGTCACATATGTTTTGGTTTACTTTATTGGTAAACTAACATACCAACTTTATTTTGATTTATATAATGTTTCTAAAAATCATCAGTGTCTCCCTGTGCAAAATGACTCACTATTTAATCAACTATAAAATAATTATTATAATAATATAGTTATAATACCTATTTTAAACACTACTAAAAAGCAAGTAGAATAGTAAAGAATCAATAATAATAACAAAAGCTGAATAAAATATATTAAACTTGGGGAAAAGGTACCAGAATAATGCACAGACGTGTGTGTGTGTATATATATATAATATATATAATGTGTATATATATAATGTGTGTGTGTGTGTGTGTGTGTATATATATATATATATATATATATATATATATATATGTGTGTGTGTGTATAATTTAGAACTCTACTGGTCTCTTAGCATTACCGCAGTAGAGAATAGCTCCATGCCCCCTGTCTCTCCCTCTGTCTCTTTCTTTCTTCCTTTCTTCCAGGAGTCTCACAGGGCCACTGTCCCAAACCCCAAGACCAGTCTGAGGCTTGGTCAGCCCTTTAAAGACTGCACCAACCCCCCTCTCTCTCCCAACCCCAACCCAACCATCAGTTCCTCCACAGTCTTATGTTCAGGCCTGTCCACACTGCTCAATAACAGTAACATGTTAGTTTAATTAGAGCCAAACCTTGTTCTTCTCATGTGCTGCTGCTGGCCTGTACGCTTCAAGTTTAAGCTGGAGTATGAGTCATTGTAGTAGTAATTGTAGCTTCTACTCAATAATTATTAATTTACAGCAACTTTACACTGAGGGTGTTCTACCTCTATGGCGGAATGTTCAACAGTTACCATGGTGACACAATGCACACATTCAGGAGCCTGTGATCAATGTATATATTGGTATATTTCTATCCTCAAAATGATTTAGTCACTTATAAACAATTAATATATTGTTTGGAGAGGAAATGAAGTTACTTACCTAGTACACATCTAGATATCTACACTACAGTAGGTGTAACTAATGTAGTTTTGAGATCTGCCACCATGGAGATTTTATGTTCCACAGTATGGCATTCAAATTATCTACCGTACCTTTCCTCAGTTAAGGATGCCAATTACAGGTTGCCTTTCCACAGATCTGACTTGCAAACGTGACCTGACTGCATCACCTGCTTGTTTCCATGGAGAAATTTAATCCCATACTGTGGAAAATTCCAAATTAAGTTATAATATCTCCGTAACATCTCTACACTTAAAATACCACAATAACCAGTATTGGCTCAATTTACCCATATTAACGTCTTTATTAAGAATACACAGACTAGTTTCATCACATGCAGATTTTCAAAATCTAATGCTGTGGAAACATCTGCTCATCTGGTGTGTCTTCTGGGCTTTGTTATTTAATCCAGGCTTATAATACGTTATTACAGGATGCTACTGTCGTCATTAAAACAGGAGCATGTCTGGGCGGTTCGCAGAGTGCAAACAGAAAACAAAAGCTGTTTTACATGTGTCAAATTCGTTCAAATTTGCTTATTCGCCCAGTCTCCTTGAACTTTTCCATTGAACTGTTTAATGATGTCCAGTTTGCCCTAGCTTTGAGTTAAGACATAATATAATATTATATATATTATAATATATATATTATATATATAATATATTTGTGATTGTGCTTTTCTACTGAATAAATCCCCTATTAAGGAGGACCAACAAATACTAAACACAGATTAAAAGTGTTGTACGTAATTTTTTTCTGTTTTAAGAAAGTGAAAAACAGAACTAGTTAATTTTAAACAGTTTGCAGTTTGCTTATATATTCTGAGCATCCTAGTTATTCACCGCAATGAGTTTATAAGAGCTTCTCACATCTTTCAGAGGCTGGAGCCGAGTTTTGCTGTAATGGTAATGCTGACAACTAGCATGCGAACAGTCACTTCCTGATTATCTTATTTTGACCTCAAGAGCTGCTTATACAATATATCTGTACTGGGGCTTAGAAAGGTGCAGCTGTCCTGGTGGAGGGTCTATCATCTTCTTGTCTCATGAAAATGTTGTTTACCTAGAATGTTCCAACTTTCATGTCTTTCATTTATTCAATTACAGGCATTTTTTTTAATTGCAGAACAATGCTTGGATACGGTGGAGTAACTGGCTTGTCTCCATGGAGATTTAGGTAATTTTTGGAACATACCAGGCAAAACAATAACATTTCCACGGAGGAAAGAAGGGTTTGGAGCCACCACCAGAAAATATACACATTTCCCTTTAAATTAACTAAAACTATGTAACTTAAAGGGCCATTATCATGCAGAATGACATTTAACATAGTCTGGTGCTCCAGTTTGCCTCTTTGGACAGTAGTGAGTGTTTTGGTGACATGCTTTGTAAACAGACTAGATTGTGATAAGAGTGGATCCACAGCCATTTGTTCACACGCTCTGACCCACTAGCCCAGTGTAAGTCTGTGGTTTTCTCTGCATGCTCTTCTGACCTCTAACTCAATCTGACAGAACAAGAGTGGAGCAGATTTATTCCAGATTTGTGTAAGCACATTGTACATTTTCTCCGGTTTACTTTTTCAGATCCTTCACATGTTTTATAATTGTCATCAGTTAAAGCCACTAATGTTCTTGAAGTTTGCATGGCAACACTGTAATTTCCCCATTGTGAGATAAATAAAGGATTATCTTATCATATTTGACCATAAGGACATATGGCTGCACAATATATCGCAATCAAATGGTGCAATTCTCAAATCACAAAGGCTGGAGTTCTTTAGAGAATAGAATGTGTCTATTTATAGTCTTGTACCTGTAATTTAAACCTCAGATTCTGGGATGAAATGTATGGGATAGTTTATCAGTTGAGATTTCAGTCCTCCCCCAAATGTGATTGTTTCTGGTAGGCCTGTCACAATAATTACTATATAATTTATCATCGACATTACTTCAGCAAGATATCGAATTTCAAAATATGTTCATGTGACAGGCCTAGCTACTGGAGGTTACAGTGTGTGCTCTGGACATTACTTTTGAACTTTTTGATTGTGATTGTAGTGTCTTAGATATACATTACATTTAGGGCATGTCTTTGTTTGGCAGTGATAAGTGTGTTATCAGGCTAGGATTGTACCGGGGCCCACTCCTATTGATTTAGTCTCTTTTCTGTTACAATCTGTGCTTTAAGTGAATCAATACTCTTTGTGTGTGAGACCCCTAGGCTCACTGCTGTGGGTGAGAGGGTCTTGGCTCTCCCTGACATGTTTCAAAAAATGCTACTTGGTTATCCATTATTAACACTATCATTTAGGTCATGGTGGAGATGTATTATCATACCATTTAAAAAAAAAAAAAAACAGCAACTGAACACCGATTACAACCAATTCATTTTTTCAGAATCCTTTTATTGCCATCGTTTTTGAACACAGTTCACAAACTAGGAACTTACTTTGGTGATAAAGTGCAACATAAAACACACTGAATAAATACAAATACAAATAAGGCATGCATGAAGTTAAAAAAAGATATGCTTAAAAAACAATAAAACAAAAGGTAGAAAATATATACAACAGCAGCATCAGAACAACAGTGCAGACATGACTTATTAAAGTGACCGGTGTTATAAAGTGTCCAGTTTTGAGCAAATATTATAAAGTGTTCATGAGACAAACGGTAGAGGGGAAGAAACTGTTCTTATGACGAGAGGTTCTGGTCCCAATGGACCGTAGCCTCGTGCCAGAGGGAAGTGGCTCGAATAGTCCATGTCCAGGGTGAGAGGTGTCAGCTGCTATACGGCCTGCTCGCCCCCGAGTCCTGGAGACGTACAGGTCCTGTAGCGATGGAAGGCTGCAGCCAATCACCTTCTCAGCAGAGCGCACAATGTTGTTATTATTATTATTATTATTATTATTACTTTAATTTATTAATTTGCTGGTATTATACTTTTTTCTTTCTCTCCTTTGTTTTATTTTATTTTTTTATTTGTTTATTTAAAATTTTCTTTTCCCGGTTACATTCTCTATATCTTTTTTTCTCACTTACGATTAACTAGCAGTAGGATTCTCATCTGCTGTCCCCACGTTACCCCCTTCAAAATCATGAAAATATTGTTGTGGAAAAAATTACAGTTGTAGATGAAAAGTAATCCATTTACGAAGCTCGGTGAGTTTTGCAATACAGGAAAAAAGGTTTATTGTTTGTTACAGCAGATACAGACAGGACAGGGCCCAGGCCTGCCCTGGCCCCAGACTGGTAGCCTCCCGGCCTCTCCCCCATTTCCCCTCTCCCTCTAAGTCCAAGTCTCAACCAACCAACCACCCAGCCACATCAGCTCTGACTATTTTATACCAGAATGACAAAGCTACATACATTTCAAAGCAGAGTGACTTTTGTTTCACACCCATATGATAATGAACTTCTACACTTAGACAGGTAGAACAACAGCGAGTTTCCTGTGGGGTGGAGACAGAGCTTCACACATGTTAATGTCTGGTCTGGGTATGGCAGACTGACACAGATCAAATGCTTTTTAAATACACAACATGGCTATACTTAAATTTCTATCACAATATCATACACACACACTCACACACGCCCCAACCCCACACCCCCCCACACCCCCCCCCCCCCCCCCCCCACACACACACACACACAACACAAACTTGTCACATACAATTGTAAATAGCTGTTATAGCAAACAGTGTTATGTCTTGGTATGTCTTATTACCACTTGTTACCACTGTATATGGCTGGTCACTATGTTTTTCTGTCTTGCATTAAATAATAATAATTAAACAAAAAAAATCTGGCTGCTACACAAACCCCATCATGTTTTGTTGCACTGAGTTAAGCAAAATGCAATGCAAACTGTTATATTATGGACATACCTGGAGTAAAGCAGCTTAGAAGTGTTGGCATTCGTTGAATTCTTTACTCGAAAAAGTGACCACTTACCTGCACAAACATTTACCATGAGAGAATATTTAAGTCTTTTAAGAGTAATCCATCACTGCCCTGGTTTGGTCTTAACCTGCTCATATGAAGTCCATGTTTTCATGAGTCACGTATGGCCTGCATGCTAATTCTGAAGATCAACGCTGCAGCTCCAAGCATGTTAATTACACATGTTAATGGCTAATAGCTCTAATAAAACATTCAGCATTGAATAGTTAGCAAATCATTAATAACTGTACTGCATATTGTGGTTCGTCTCTGCAAGATTTCATTCAGTAGCAAAGTTGAGAGTACTTTTTTGAAGAATTCTTTGTCGTGTTTTAGCCTTGGATTTTGACCTTGGATAGTTGTGATATAGGACTACTTTGGTGGTGCACTCTACTAAACTTCTGAGTGAGTGATTTCATATTAAGAAAAACAAATTTTCAAAAGTCAATACAAGGATTTTATTTTATTTATTTGTTTCGGTACATCACCCAGTCCTAATTAAAGGCGTACTGTGTAACTTTTGTAGTGAAGGGTCCGCCACCTGCTCGTCTTCATGGAGATGTTATCGCTTCACGTGAAATGTGATATGGTATGTCATTAAGCATATCTATTACCATGGCGACAGGCATGCAGCACCTCCATAGCCAAGTTACAGTTAAGATGTGTGGAGAGGTGACACTGGCTTGCATTCAAGGCATTTTTGAGGAATAATACATTGACTTTAATGCCACGCTATGAAACATTCCCATATTCCAAAAAAGTAACAACATGTCTGTGGAGACCAGGCAGATGGGAGAAACCCCTTCTATCAGAAAAGTTACGTAGTGCATCTTTAAGCTTTATTCTAGTCACTGTTGTGTAGTTTGGTATAAAGGTCTAATATTCCTGAGGTATCAGCTGCTTGTGTATCTCCTCTCTAGTCTTTACAAAACATCATTCTCACCTTCTGCAAGTTTAAGTTTAAGCTGACCCTGATTTAAGCTGATTTCCATGGCCTCTTCCTGTACCACTCTCACTCTCTCCGGTTGCTATGCATCTCCATGCGGTTGGATACAGGCTGAGGCAATGTGTAAATTGTCAGCTTGGGGGGCAGAGGTTTATTCAGTCCATCAGCAGTGTATAAAGCAGGGGGCCTCTCTGCTTTCAATATACGCCCCATACATGCACACATAGGCATTTAACTATCCCAGGGAGGATGGTAGAGTTCCTCATGGTTGTTATGGGGTCAATGGAGAGGGAGGAACATTTTTAATTTGCATTGACTGACTGGCCACAATGCAAATATATATACCGGTATTTATAAATGTTTTGACCTGTAGATGTGTATTGATGGGATGATAGTACTCTTTCTCAAAGTGACCCTAATTTAGAGAATGGCTTATTTCTTAACTTTTGATATGAAGAGAAGAAATTATGCTTTGCTTTACCTTATGTTTGCCATCTATGTGCATATAGATATTTTAGGTAATTTTTCTTAATCGTAGACTATATACGGTACTCAATATTGTAGTTTTCCATATCTCCAAAACATCAACTGCTGTATTATTCATTTTTTGATATATCTCGAGAATATCACCACTTGAGCTTAAAAAAGTTACTGATGGCTGTAGTGTTGTCACGATACAAAAATTTCAAACTCAATTTGATTAAACACTCTTAAGACAAAACAATGTGATTTTCAACATTAAATGGTAGTACTTTCTTTTATATTCCCATGTGGTCTTATATCTGTGTAATCCCTCAGTGGTCCGGGTAGGTTCCATAGTGGTCCATGGGCGTATACTAATCTATGTGGTCTTATACTTGTTCTAAGGCTCAAGATCATTCTAAAGATATACAGGAAAGGTTCATGTCTGTCCTGTGAATGTGACTTTTTTAGTATCAGTACCAGCTCCAATGAGTATCTAGTTTAGACAGATTTTCAATACTTTTGACAAACCTAGATAGCTGTTAAAATGTGCCACAATGGTCTGTATCGTACACAGTGGTCAGTATGTTTTGGTCTCACTGGTATTTTCACACTCTGATTTGTGACCCACACAGCACATGGCCCCGTCTCTCCTCCCCCTCATTCTGAACAAAGCCTCACCACACTGACGCCTCTTTTGTACTTCCACACAAACTTCAAAGACACTTTAGTTTAGATGGACTTCGGGGGGTGATGTCATTCTCCCATCATGCCTCTGTATCCCTCCAGCTTCATTTGTTTTGACAAAAGAGATGCCCCACAATTATCTAGACTCACACTCACAAAACCAACTGGAAGTTTACATTTGTTCCGTCATTTATTCTTTTGACTCATTATCAACAAGTGTCCGTCAAGCTGTGATCTGCTGTAAAAGGTTCATTGTGATACAGGGACTTTCTGCCAAGTGTGAAGTACACACTTTTCTCACTTTAACATTGGCTATGTTTATATGTACAGCAGTAATCTGATCATGATCTGATTTCTGGAGTTGGTAATATGTAACAATCTACTTATGTATTGACTTGTACAATATATTAGTAGTAATAGTAGTAGTATAAGTAGTATCTCATTTGTAAGTGGATGTAAACACACGACAGAAATCAGATCTCTAATTATCTTATTTCACTGGCCATGTGAATGTAGCCAATTACCAGTGGTGGAACCACCAACATAGTGAAAGCGGCAAAGTAATATACTTAAGTATATATTTTAGGTATCTGTTTTTTACGTAAGTAAATTTTAAAGTGGATACTTTTTACTTTTGCTTCACTATATTTGAGAGCAGGTATCTGTTATACTCCACTACATTTTTGAACTGGACTGAAAAGTAAAAATATTTTTATTATTGTTTGAGACCTGAGGGTTTATTTTTAGCACGTTCATAATTTGAGAAAACAAAAATATACCGATAAAAACAGCTAGGAAAAACTACCAATTTAGTTGTTTCTGTTGAACAAAATTCAGCACAAATCTTTATCAAAATCACTTCATTTGAAGCTTTATTAGATCTCAAAATCTGCGCAGTATACTTTTACTTTTTACTCTTAAACTATATTTTGTAACAGGTACTTTTATTCCACCACTGCCAATAACTGCATCCACTTATTATATCAGTGTGGTTCAGCTTGTCCTATGAATCTGTCAGTACTTTTTCATGCTTGTGGCCATTCAAATTTCTCTTATTGGATTAGCACAACTGGAAAACACCAAATGTACTCTGATTACTGCTTCATGTATATTAACTGACTTATCTTATTTGGATAATGAGTTTAGCATTTTGTTTATCTTTGGATATGATTAATTGACAGATTTGGCCTTTTAGTGTTGAACATCTGACAGTTACAGACAGTATTTTGGTATAATTTCAAGAAGTATCCTATAGTACTGCAAACTGAATACAGTGTGCTGTGTTAATGTGTATGTGCAGGTGTCAGGTCCTTAACTCGTAAATTCATTTTTATCTGTGAGAAACCAGTGCTGTTTCATTATTAACTTTGCTCTGAATCAGACAGACTAATGTTGGTATTTTTTATCACTAAATACACAAGCGCTGGTGTTGGCAGCGTCCCGACTGCTGAGGTCATCTGGTCATTTACTTCACCTTTTCAAACACATTGTAAAAGCAAAATGGTTTCTTTGAGTTCACAATATTAATCATACTAGGTGGTGATATATTTTTAAAAGCAAATAGAGAAGTATAAGGAAAAACATTTGCATTTCTTTAATTCATAATAATTAACATCCTATTTATATGTGCCTCATTAGACCTGACAAAATAATAATATATAATAATGGTGAAGCTTGAAATATCGCTACAGAGAAATATTGTGATAAACGATAATATTGAAACAATTTTATATCACTAATTAAGAAGTAAAACATTAAAAGGCCTGAGATGCAACACATAAATAGAATGTACCAATAATTAGCCATAAAAGGAACTTATTCACCCCTCTACTGCTCAAATCTTTTTGTTTTTACAACAAAATTCCCCAAATCTCCCACTTTTTCAAAGAAAAAGTACTCACGATAAATACTGAGCCCCATATTCTATTGTTCCATCTGTCATACATTGAGCGATAGTCGATATTGTGACAGGCCTGTACACTGCTGGGACCCCGAAAGTAACCAACCACTGACTTCAAAATGACACTGACACGAGTAATACATTTAATACATTCAGGTTTAAATGTGTTTATTTGAGGAGTGTTATAACCATTGTTGGATAAAATAGTAAATTTTGTTACTTAATTAAAAGTACAGATACAGAGATAAAAGTTTTTCAAGTAAAAATACCACATAAAAAAACCTGCTTGAGTAAAAATATTTAGGTACCCGTTTAAAAGTGCGCTTTAAGAGTAAAAAATAAAAGTATTGTTTGTTCATTTGTGAAAGTGTAAATGTAGTGATATTGATTTAAACATATATTTTGGTCACAGTAAAAATACAAATAAATGTCTTTATTTTTCTGATTATTTTTGTGTATTCTTGTTTTCTCAAACGAAGATTGAACGCAAAAACTTTAATCAAGATGTTATCACAAACATGGTAAAAATAACCTCTCAAATCATATGAAAAGTACTTTTTACTTTTCAGTCCTATTCAAAAATGTACTGGAGTAGAAAGTACAGATACCTGCTCTCAAATGTAGTGAAGTAAAAGTAAAAAGTATCCACTGTAAAATGTACTTAAGTAAAGTACAGATACCTAAAAATTCTACATAAGTACAGTACTTTTTACTTGTTGCTACTAGTACACTACTTGTACTTTGTTACCCTCCACCACAGGTTAAAACATACAGTTTAAAATTTTAGAAATAGATTAAAATAGGTTTCCTGTTTTTCAATTAATTTCAATTCAATTCATTTTATTTTTGTAACGCCCAAAATCACAACAACAGTTGTCTCATTCATGTTCGACTTAGCCAATTCACAGACTGCCGCTATCTGTAACTTAACCACCTCTGACTGACCGCGCTGAATATCGTTACCCCTCACTTGTATAACGATCCGGCGGTACCTATTCTTACTTTTCTTTAAGAGCCTAAGATTCCCCTCGATGTCACCCAGTCTGGCTCCAGGATAACACCGCGTGGAAGCTGCAGGCAGTTCCGCATCCCTGACCATGGAGCTCCCTATGACTAAAGTGTCTCGGGTCCAGCTCAGGGGAGCAAACCTGTTCTGGACGGGGAGCTCTCTACTCTCAACCCTATGTCCCTGGTCTGCTACAGTCCTATTCTCAGCCCTGTGTCCCTGGCCTGTCCTAGTCCTACCCTTTCTTCTGTCACAAACCAGTCCTGGTCTGATCCCGGCTGCACGGGTTGCGCTGTGGGGCTAGTCTCGCTAGCTACGCTAAAGCTACTGCGGTCCGCGGTCCCTACTGCTGCTACCTGACTGTAACTCGGGGTCAGAGCCTCCAATGAGCGGATCAGCGTTTCTAACTCTGAAACCCTGGCCTGCAGGACTGCCACTACACTACACTTAACGCAGCTGTCCCTATCATCGTCAAATAAGCCAGGGTCATCACTCCACATATGGCAACCAGGACAGGGAAGAGCGAGAGAAGAGGAGGAAGGTTTAGCCATGATGCTAGTCAGCTAGGCTAGTTCAGGCTGAACCGAGAGATAGAGGGGCTTAATCACGAAGTACGGAGCAATAGATGCTGAATGAAACTTCAGTGGTTTAACGAAGTATTCAGGCACTAGTGTAGATGTTAGAAATTGCTTTTAAAACTGTAAGGATTCGTGGATTAACAATTTCAGGAGAGAGACGCTAGATATACAACTTGCAAAACAGAATGCACTCACCCGGAAATGACGTCAGATCATCCTCAGAGAATTAGAGAGTTTAGGCAACAATAACTTGTTGTTGTTGTGGTTATTTCCGGCAGACTGGGCATGGTTAGTGCATTGCTGCCCTCCGCTAGTCAGGAGATTTCATGTAGATTTATACCTCGTGGCGAATGCTCGCCTAAAGGAAAAGGACGTTACAGCTGCTCTTCCCTAAATTCTGTAATAAACCCAGTTTGTATTAGAAATCGAGTCACCAACCAAGCCCTCTCCTTGGGGTAAGCTCCATGTCCTAATATTGTCCTCAAAGAAAAGTTATTAAGTCCTATCTTAGATAACCCTCTGAGCACTATATACTGGACAGTGCAGCATAACATGCACCACAGTCTCAGAGACTCCACACCACTCACAACAACCATCATCATGTTTCTCAATGAGGAATAGCCCACTAGCAAACCCACAGTGGCCTAATCGGAGGCGTGTCAGTTTAGTGTCATCCTGGCGTGAGAGAACGGGCCCAGGAGGGTCATTAACTGAAACTATGCTGTGCATCTGTCTCCCTTTTGTTTCATCATCCCACTTTTGTTGCCACTGCTTTTTAATACTGGCCTGTATAATAGAACGACACTCCATCCTACCAAGAGGTATTCTGAGGTGTATTTCTGACTTCTTTAGACTAGCCTTAGCAAGACTGTCTGCAACATCATTTCCCTCAAGACCAGCATGAGCTGGGACCCATAAAAACCCCACATCAAAACCACCTAACTCAAGTTTATACACCATTACTAGAGTCTCATTCACCACGTCAGGACATCCCTTACTTCCTTCTCCCCCTTCCAAGGCCATTAACGCTGACAGTGAATCAGTGCAAATTACTGAACTCTTAACTCCTACTTCCTCCAGCCACCACAGTGCCCACAGAATTGCAATCAGTTCAGCAGAGAAAATAGAAATATCATCTGGGAGCCGGTGAATTTGTTGGATACGGAACTGGGGAACCCAGAAGCCAAACCCCACTTTATTATGTTCAGGGTCTCTAGACCCATCTGTGTATATTTGGGTGACCCCCTCCCACTGGTTCCCGAGATAATCTCTCACATAGGGCGCCAGATTTCCCTTGTAACCACTTTTGGCTAGCTTCTTTATTGACAGATCAATAATAGGCTCATGCCACAGCCACGGTGGAATCACAGGCCACTGCACCGGAGCCACAATTTCACTGCTTTTAACTCCAAGTTCCCTAAACCCTCCCTCTACACGTTGTAAAAAGCTATATCTATTAATTCTGCTTGCACTCTGACTAAACTCCCAGCTTTCTTCTAGCACTCGGGTGGACAGCAGTGATTTTCAGCCCCTTTTAATTTCACAAAATAATTGAAAGCCAATTTTTTACGTCGCAGGGTCAAAGGTATTTCACCTGCCTCCACCAACAGTGCAGAAATTGATGTCGTTCTCATGGCCCCGGTGCACAATTGAAGTGCTCTTGCCTGCACTACACCCAACTTTGCCAATGTCGACTGGGCTGCAGACCTATATACTACACATCCATAATCAAACACAGACCGAATCATTGCCTTATAGATCATTAAAAGCGCATCCCTTCCTGCACCCCAGGTTGAGCCGGTAAGGCACCTCATTATGTTTATAACCTTGCAGCATTTATCCGCCATTCTCTGAACATGTTCTCCATTTGTCAATTTTTCATTCATCCATACACCAAGGAATTTGAACACTCGCACTCTCTCAACAGGTTCCCCATACAATTTCAAATTATGACACCCAATATTCTTTTTCCTTCCAAAAATGACAAATTTGGACTTAGCGACTGACAGTCTAAACCCCCATCTATCTGCCCATCCCTGACTTTATTATGTGCTGACTGCATCTGACTAAAAAGGAGTAGTGGTCATCCAGATCTCAGCCACCACACATTCAAGCTGTAACTCAATATTTACTCTGCGGTATTGGACATCTTCTGCTATAAACATACCACATCCCCCACCAGAGGAATTTCAATCTTTACGCAGGCAGACATAACCAGGAATTACAAAATCTAAACACGGCCTTAACCAAGTCTCTTATATACAAATAATTTTCGGCACATGTGACTCTTTAAATGCCCCAATAAATCCTTTTAACTCTTGCCCATTAGCTATGAGACTCCGCGCATTCCATTGAAAGATGTGGAATATCATCACAAGATTAAGTAGGCCCCCCACCACCATCATCATGAGAACTTGGGCAGCGCCAGTCTGTGTTTTATCTTTTCCAAAAAACAAATTGTACAGGTACTCTGGATCTACCCAGGGAGTCCCCAAGATTTTTTGAGCACTATCAGCCACAGCTCGCACAATATCAGAGTTGTTTTTTGCTTTTTTAAAACTGCACATCACTTCGGCAATAAAAGCCAGAAAGTTCACTGTATTCACAACTACAGAGTCCTTCGCTACAGCTGACATAATAGTGGGGGCACTCTGCCGCTTCACATGCTTAAGAGCATCAGCGTAAGTCACACCTTTATTAGCCTCCTTGTAACTCTGCACTTTAGCAGCTTGCTTGTAGTGTTCATACTCCCTACTGCCAGCAATATGCCCGCCTCCACAAGTGCCACACTTGAGCGTCGCCTCCTTACACTCAGCAAACTCATGGTTACCCCCACACTTTCCGCACTTGCGCTCCCCCCGACACACCGCGGCAACATGCCCGTAGCGCTGACATTTAGAACACCTGAGTGGGGGTTTTCTATATGGCTGCACTCGCCAAACAGCGCACGTAGATTCTCTCAGGCAACGACTCCTCTTGAAAAGTCAAGACCACTGTGGTCGTATCCTTCCTGACGCCCTCACTAAACACCCGAATGCAGGAAGCATCTACAACCTTAGCCCTTTCAACTCCTCTCACTAGATCTTCCATTGTCATCTCAAGCGACACCCCATACACAACTCCTCTGAGCCCTCCTTTACTTGCAGGCACAAATCCTTCAATCTGCTTTTCACACAACATTTTAAGAGAGGCAGCTTTCTTCCTCTGGGACTCTGGAGAGCAAACAATAAGCAACTTCCCATCTGCCAAAATCTGGGCACTCATGATCTCCCCCAAAACATCTTTCACTGTCTTAGCAAGACGAATGAGGTTAACTGAGCTGAAGCTATGTCCATTCACAAACTTAAAGAAGATTCGAAGGTCTTTATTTCCATCCACTCTCTGAATTTTAACAGACGCCACCTAGCCGGCGGGAGTGGCAGGCTAACTGCTAGCTATCTAATAGCAAGGAGTCACTGCAGCTATGTCCCTCTAACTACCTGTCCAATTATCTAACTAATGTCCCCCCCTAGTCTTCAGAGAAGTACTTGTGGCGGGTTGTTATGCACAATAGCCCGCAAGACCGGTAAGGCAACCGAAACGGCGACCCACCTGCAGCCTCGGAGTGCTCCCAAGCAGAGCTTCAGCCACTTTCCTCCCCACTCCCACCCCAGCGATTTCCACCAGGAAAGCGCTCTTAGCCTGACAGGGACAAACTGACTGCAACTTACCTTACTATCCAAACCTCTCCTCCAAAGAGTTTTAAAAGAACCAGTGTAAACTAGAGAGAAACAAACCACAAGCCACCATATGCACTTCCTCTAGCCACAAGAAGCTAGCAGCCCGGCCATCGTATCGCCAGGCAACAATAACTTGTTTCCTAAACCAATTTTTAAATATCTTCAAATCATGTCCTGACCGTCAGTTTAGGAACCACTGCATTAGGACATGGGCGAGGGTGTGAATCTTTCTGTATCTAAAATGGATTAATATCACATTCACAATCAGTCAAGACCTCAGAGTTATTGAATTCAAAATAATTCCTGCGTTTACACATTTCTACAGATCAGATCAAAAAAGTTCCATGATCTAATCTTACATTAACTTTGCAAAAAAGCCCTTTTGATTGTGAATTTCTGGATTGCATGTATTTTTTAAGGATTTTTTTTTTTTAAATTGTGCTATTGCTGTGTTTCAGAAGACATCACAGCATTCTGTAAGCCAATAATGATGTTGTCATATTGGCCCCCTGGCAATATGACAACATCACATTGTAGAATCTGAAAACATCCAAATTCCACACATGTGTAACACTCTCCCTCTCTCTCTTTCTCTCCTCTTTAGGCCTATGGCTGGGCTCTGGCAGGTATGCGTCACTTAGCGGGCATCACCATGGAGGACTGCTCTCTGCCTGAAAAATGTCCAGTCGTGATCAGGTGTTTGGAAGAGTACAACCGCCTCCACCCTCCTATCCCTGACTCCTGCTTCCAGGAGATGAGAGCTTTGGCTGGGGAGCTCCGGGGCGAACGGGGCCTTCGACAGTGGAGCTTTGCTTGGTCCAAGTGTCAAGAAACAAAAAAAATGTTTGACCGGAAAATGGAAGCAGCTTTGCGGACAAGAGACTCCAATTCCAACCAGCGGCGCAGATCTGACTCGGAACAAAGCAAAAGTTCATCAGGTTTTTCCAGAAAATCTCTGTCAGGATTTTGGGGTGTGAAGGATTCCTCTCAAATGTCCCCATATGCCAACGATGAAACGAATAGTACTTGTTCATCATGTACTCCTTCACCTACAACAAATTTAAACTCTCCAATCACATCTACGCCTCAACACACGCCCCTATTACAAAGACTATTCAGAAGTCCCTCCAATTTTGATGACACTAAAGATTCATTTGAAACCACTCCTTCACCTGCGCCAAGTCTACAACGTCTGGACTCCACAGATAGTTTTAATTTGAGTTTTAGATCTCCATCAATCTGCTCTTCATCTTCTTTCACTCCTCTTGGCAGACGACAGCAGCTGCGTAAGACCCAAAGCTTCGACTGCCCACCCACCCCCGAGTCCTCCCGTTACGGTGCCAGTCCCAGGTATGGATGTCAAGATTATTGGGGTGATCGATAATTGGGATTGTCCAGGTCACAATATAAAAACTAAAAAAAAAAATTATAATAATTTAGATGCAAATTTAAAGGTGCACTATGCAACTTTTTTAGGTCTGTCACCTGTTTGTCTCCATGAAGATGCTATTTGCCTTTAATGTTCCACAGTATGGCATTAAACATATATTTTGGATTTGTTCAATTGCAGGACATTCTTTTTCCTCAGAAACACCTTGACAAACTGAATCCCTCTACCTATGGCATCAACACAGAATATTCCATCCGAAATGCAGGGACTATTTACTTTAAACAAGTTTTTGCCTTTGTTTACACTATGGTAATTAATTTCCTCTATGTATGCCATATCTGCTGCCAGTGTCCAACTAGGAAGTCATTTATTATTATTATTATTTTTTTTTTACAAAAGTAGGCAAGATTTTTTTTGTAATTTCTTCCAAAAAGGACTCATTAAGCCATGTTATAATGTTACCTCCTCAAAAACATGTCTACATCTCCAGAGCTCAGAATGCTCTGTTCCGGTTTGTGATGTCCTGTTGTGTTAATTTTCTAGTTAACAGCTCCTTTTACCTTTAGTTCAGTAGAGATGAGCCAGGGCTGAAATTATCCAAATGATTCTAGTGAAGGTGTATGGAGTTTAAAAACACAGTGGAGCACTTCCTGTATCATCACACACATCACAAGGTGGACCAGAGTGTTTTCTGTTTGAGAGAAGAACTCAGCCTAAATGTGCAGGTTTATGTGTTAAACATGTGTGAATGAAACAAAACACAACAGGTATGTTTGTGATGAGGAAACATTGTAACATAGATCAGAAAATAGCCTTATATGGGCCCTTTAAATATAATTATATTAACATTATTTTATTGAAGCTTGTTTTTTGTTTTTTTCCACACAATAATCATCACTCTAAAATCTGATATTGTCCCAGGACCTTGAGCGAGCCAGCACGGAGGGGGAACACGGGGGTCTTCATAAAGGGGCTGGAGGTATCGAGCACAGAGGCAGCTGACCGTACTCTCTGCCCCAGGACTGGAGCTCAGAGCTGGGTAGGACATGCTGCCAGCAGGAGTCCCAGCACCCAGAGCATCAACAGTGTGAGCTCCACAGCAGAGCAACGGCCCCGAGGGAGGTGGGTGCAACCAGTCAGGAGTTTGTTTGTTTTTCAGTTATTTGTCTTGGTACCAGCTTCTAGTGTAGGGCAGTGTGACACAGTGACTGCATTTAATATCTGTCACTGTAGTGTCCTGCTATGGATATTCAGACAATATTAAATAAATAAAAGCACGTTTTTAGTTGTTTTTATTGCACTGAAAAGCTAAGAAAAACATGTGTCCTTACTGTAAGCGGGCTTGCATCACCATTTCGGTCACTTGTATCCGCGATCTTGTCCTTTCGGTCATTACCCAGAGCTCATGACCATAGGTGAGGGTAGGAACGTAGACTGACCGGTAAATTGAGAGCTTTGCCTTGCGACTCAGCTCCTCCTTTAGCCACAACAGACTGATACAGTCACCGCATAACTGCAGACGCTGCACCGATCCGCCTGTCAATCTCAAGCTCCATCCTTCCCTCACTCGTGAACAAGACCCCGAGATACTTGAACTCCTCCACTTGAGGCAGAGACTCACCACCCGCCCGGAGAGGGCAAGTCACCTTTTTCTGGTCGAGAACCATGGCCGGTGACAAAGGGGTAGCCCTGGCGGTGTCCAACGTGCACCGGGAACAGGTCTGACTTACTGCCGGCAATGCGAACACAGCTCCTGCTCAGGTCATACAGGGACCGGACAGCCCTTAGCAAAGAGCCTCGGACCCCATAATCCTGGAGCACCTCCCAAAGGACACCACGAGGGACACGGTCGAATGCCTTCTCCAGATCCACAAAACACATCTGGACTGGTTGGGCAAACTCCCATGAACCCTGAAGGACCTGATGAAGAGTATAGAGCTGGTCCAGTGTTCCGTGACCCCGGTCTGCCAATCCAGTTGCACTGTCCTCGACTGCCACGCGATGTTGCAGAGACGTGTCAGCCAAGACAGCCCCACAACATCCAGAGACTTGAGGTACGGATCTCATCCACCCCCGGAGTTTTTGCCTCGGAAGAAGGCTCTCCCGGAGGCGTGAGTTGAAGACCCCTCTGACAGAGGGCTCTGCCAGACGTTCCCAGCAGACCCTCATGATGCGCTTGGGCCTGCCAGGTTTGTCCGGCTTCCTCCTCTGCCAGCGGATTCAACTCACGACCAGGTGGTGATCAGTTGACAGCTCAGCCCCTCTCTTCACCCAAGTGTTCAAGACACGCGGCCGGAGATCAGATGACACGACAACAAAGTCGATCATCAACCTCTGACCTAGGGTGTCCTGGTGCCACATACACTGATGGACACCCTTGTGTTCAAACGTGGTGTTTGTTATGGACAAACTGTGACTAGCACAGAAGTCCAATAACAAAACACCACTCGTGTTCAGATCGGGGAGGCCATTCCTCCCAATCACGCCCCTCCAAGTGTCACTGTCATTACCCACATGGGCATTGAAGTTCCCCAGAAGAACAATGGAGTCCCCGGTTGGTGCACTGTCTAGTACCCCTCCCAGGGACTCCAAGAAGGCCAGGTAGTCTCTGCACTGCTGTTTGGCCCATAGGCCGACACAACAGTGAGAGACCTGTCCCCGGCTCGAAGGCGCAGGGAAACGACCCTCTTGTTCACCGGGGCGAACTCCAACACGTGGCGGCTGAGCTGTGGGACAATGAGCAAGCTCACACTAGCTCGCCGCCACTCCCCGCGGGCAATGCCAGAGAAATGGAGTCCAGCCTCTCTCAAGGCTGTTGGGGAGTTGGGTTCCAGAGCCGCTCGGATCTCTCTACACCCGCCCCTCATGGCTCCTCCCGCAGGTGGTGGGTCCACGGGAGGACGGCCCCAAGTCGCTCCTTCGGGCTGGGCCCCGTGGGAAAAGGCCCGGCCACCAGGCGCTTGCTTGCTGTCGGGCCACCAGGCGCTTGCTGTCGAGCCACCCACCCCAGGCCTTGCTCCAGGGTGGGGCACCGGTAACACCAGTCCCGGCGATGTAACTGGCCTTGCTCTATCACTACTCATGTGGGGCTTCTGAACCGCTGTTAGTCTGACCCATCTTCCAGGACTTGTTTGTCATAGGTGACCCTACCAGGGGCATGAAGCACATAGCTCCCAGGATCATTCGGGTGCTCAAACCCCTCCACCACGTTAAGGTGGCGGTTCAGGGAGGGGGAGTCTATTTTAACTCTATCAAAATAGAGTTTGGAATTTTCAAAACCACATTCACAGTAGTAGTGATGTAAATCAGTACTATTGTGGATTTTTTTATAACTAATATTTTTTTTTTATAATTAATAAAACATCAGATGGTTCTGTTTCTTGATGTGTATTTGTTCTCTGTGTAGTAAACTGCGTCACATCGTGGAGGAGATGGTGACTACAGAGCGGGAGTATGTACGTTCGCTCCGATACATCATTCATCACTACTTCCCTGAGATGGAGCGTCCAGATGTGCCTCAGGACCTGAGAGGAAAACGCTCCGTGGTGTTTGGGAATCTGGAGAAGCTTCTGGACTTCCATAGCCAGTTCTTCCTCAAAGAGCTGGAGGCCTGCTGGAGACACCCGCTCAGAGTGCCACACTGTTTCCTCAGACATGTAAGGCAATGAGGCAACACACTGGGAGTTTTCACGTTGTAGGATGGGAGGACAAGAGCCACATTTCTCTATCCATGGGTTTCAGAATAATGAAAATCTGTTGTCATAGAAAATACCACTTTAAAATAAAATAATAATAATAATATCTTTTGAATGGGAAAAGTCCTCAAAATGCCACCTATAAATAGGAATTGACAGCCATGAATAGGTTATATGCACATGCTACAATTTGATGGTGTCATAGAGGCAGGAGCCTTTATAACTGTGGGAGATTCACAGTTTTTACTGATTTGAAAGAAGATTTTAACTGATAACAGTCACATCTGTGGGGTTGAATAATGCCACCACTTTCTGAAGTTATTGTGAAATGATCACTATTGTTTATTTATACTGATAGAGAAGACACTGAACTTTGTAAGTACTGGGCCTATCCACATGAAACAAAAACTGACAGATATATTCACCATAAACCAGGTCAACAAATCAGACAGTTGCATAGAAAACTCTACCACAGAATTCTGACCTGTCTCTAGTTTAAGAGGACCAAAGCAATTCACAATTAAAACTACATATTTTGAATGGTGAGAAGTCTTCCACATGTTTTTGGAGTTCTGGATCAGGATTGTACGCTCTTCAGTTAGCCATTCAGGGTGATATATAATAATAATGGCTTACACTTGTAATGCGCTTTTCAAAGCCTCTCAAAGCGCTACACTAGTCATTATTAATTCATTTCCACACTTGGTGATGGTAAGCTACTATTGTAGCCACAGCTGCCCTGGGGCAGACTGACGCGCATCATTCGCGCACACACCACTTTCTCACTAGGCGTGTGTATATATATATATATTTCATGTTTTTGTAGTTATTACTATGCACTTTAAATGTTTGGCTACATGAATTATACATATTCACATGTGTATCTTGTGTTTTAACAGCAGGAGCAGTTTGGACTCTACGCCCTCTACAGCAAAAACAAGCCCAAGTCCGACACTCTCCTGTCCCACCACGGAAACTCCTTCTTCAGGGTAAGACTCTGCTCTTTCAGTCTCTCTGACCCCTCCCTGGGCGTGACACCATGCGACCTCTGACCCCGAGTGTTTGCCGTTTTTGTTTCCGCATTCCATACATATTTTGCCAAACACACACATAGACCCTCGTAACGCCTTTGTGTGCAATTTTCAATGGTTTGTTCAGATCTGCCGTGTTACCATCACTTAACATTTCTATCCTTATTAGCTTTTCAGGTCTGAATGTGTCAACACTGAGTAACTGAAGTTTGGCATATTTAGGCAGATATCACATGCAGATTATAAAATATCTTCATTTTAAATAATAATCTATTAGAAAAAAAATATTAGCCCATCATTAGGGTAATATTTCAGTATTTCAGTCATTTCTGAACTTACTTACAAGGTATTTCAGTCATTTCTGAACTTACTAGAATAAGTCCCATTTGCCCTTAAACTCAAGCTTCTGCAAACAAACAAAGCACTTATAGACTTATTGTTCATCCATTTATGATACATATAATAGTTTCTTTTTGAAATAAAGGCAAAAATCCATCCATCCATTTTCTTCCGCTTATCCGGGACCGGGTCGCGTGGGCAGCAGTCTAAGCAGAGACTCCCAGACTTCCCTCACCCCGGACACATCCTCCAGCTCCTCCGGTGGGACCCCAAGGCATTCCCAGGCCAGCCGAGAGACATAGTCCCTCCAGCATCCAGCGTCCTGGGTCTTCCCCGGGGCCTCCTCCCGGTGGGACATGCCCAGAACACCTCCCTAGGGAGGCGTCCAGGAGGCATCCTAAGCAGATGCCCGAGCCACCTCAACTGCTTCCTCTTGACGTGTAGGAGCAGCGGCTCTACTCTGAGCTCCTCCCGTGTGACCGAGCTCCTCACCCTATCCCTAAGGGTGCGCCCGGCCACCCTGCGGAGGAAACTCATTTCGGCCGCTTGTATCCGCGACCTTGTCCTTTCGGTCATTACCCAGAGCTCATGACCATAGGTGAGGGTAGGAATGTAGATTGACCGGTAAATTGGGCTCAGCTCCTTCTTCACCACAACGGACCGATACAGCGACCGCATCACTGCAGACGCTGCACCGATCCGCCTGTCAATCTCACGCTCCATCCTTCCCTCACTCGTGAACAAGAAACGAGATACTTGAACTCCTCCACTTGAGGCAAAGGCTCACCACCCACCCGGAGAGGGCAAACCACCTTTTTCCGGTCGAGAACCATGGCCTCGGATTTAGAGAAGCTGATTCTCATCTCAGCCGCTTCACACTCGGCTGCAAACCGCCCCAGTGCCTGCTGCTTGTCCTGGCTCGAAGAAGCCATCAGGACAACATCATCTGCAAACAGCAGAGATGAAATCCTGTGGTTCCCAAACCAGACCCCCTCCGGCCCCTGGCTGCGCCTAGAAATTCTGTCCATAAATATAATGAACAGAACCGGTGACAAAGGGCAGCCCTGGCGGAGTCCAACATGCACCGGGAACAGGTCTGACTTACTGCCGGCAATGCGAACACAGCTCCTGCTCCGGTCATACAGGGACCGGACAGCCCTTAGCAAAGAGCCCCGGACCCCATACTCCCAGAGCACCCCCCAAAGGACACCATGAGGGACACGGTTGAATGCCTTCTCCAGATCCACAAAACACATGTGGACTGGTTGGGCATACTCCCATGAACCCTCAAGGACCCGATGGAGAGTATAGAGCTGGTCCAGTGTTCCGCAACCAGGACGAAAACCACACTGCTCCTCCTGAATCCGAGGTTCGACTATCGGTCAGATTCTCCTCTCCAGTACCCTGGAATAGACCATACCGGGAAGGCTGAGGGGTGTGATTCCCCTGTAATTGGAACACACCCTCCGGTCCCCCTTCTTATACAGAGGGACCACCACCCCGGTCTGCCACTCCACAGGTGCTGTCCCCGACCGCCACGCGATGTTGCAGAGACGTGTCAGCCAAGACAGCCCAACAACATCCAGAGACTTGAGGTACTCAGGACGGATCTCGTCCACCCCCGGAGCCTTGCCACCAAGGAGCTTGCCAACAACCTCAGTGACTTCAGCCAGGGTGATGGACGAGTCCGCCTCTGGGTCCCCAGTTTCTGCTTCCTTCTCGGAAGACGTGACAGTGGGATTGAGGAGATCCTCAAAGTATTCCTTCCACCGCCCGACAACATCCCCAGTCAAGGTCAGCAGCTTTCCACCCGCACTGTAAACAGTGTTGGTGAAGCACTGCTTCCCCCTCCTGAGGCGTCGGATCGGCGGCGGTATGCCAGAATCTCTTTGAGGCCGTCCGATAGTCCTCCTTCATGGCCTCCCCGAACTCCTCCCAACCCCGAGTTTTTGCCTCTGTGACTGCCCGAGCCGTGGCACGCTTGGCCCGCCAGTACTCATCAGCTGCCTCAGGAGTCCCACGAGCTCAGCTTGATGGCATCCCTTATTTCCGGTGTCCACCACCGGGTTCGGGAATTGCCGCCGCGACAAGCACCACAGACCTTACGACCACAACTACAAGCAGCCGCATCGACAATAGAGGTGGAGAACATGGCCCACTCGGAGTCCATGTCTCCAACCTCCCCCGGGATCAGGGAGAAGCTCTCCCGGAGGTGAGAGTTGAAGACCCCTCTGACAGAGGGCTCTGCCAGACTTTCCCAGCAGACCCTCACGATGCGCTTGGGCCTGCCAGGTCTGTCCGGCTTCCTCCTCCGCCAGCGGATCCAACTCACCACCAGGTGGTGATCAGTTGACAGCTCAGCCCCTCTCTTCACCCAAGTGTCCAAGACACGCGGTCGGGGATCAGATGACACAACAACAAAGTCGATCATCGACCTCCGACCTAGAGTGTCCTGGTGCCACGTGCACTGATGGACACCCTTGTGCTCGAACATGGTGTTTGTTATGGACAAACTGTGACTAGCACAGAAGTCCAATAACAAAACACCACTCGTGTTCAGATCGGAGAGGCCATTCCTCCCAATCACGCCCCTCCAAGTGTCACTGTCATTACCCACATGGGCATTGAAGTCCCCCAAGAGAACAACAGAGTCCCCGGTTGGTGCACTGTCTAGTACCCCTCCCAGGGACTCCAAGAAGGCCGGGTACTCCGCACTGCTGTTTGGCCCGTAGGCCGACACAACAGTGAGACACCTGTCCCCGACCCGAAGGCACAGGGACGCGACCCTCTCGTTCACTGGGGTGAACTCTAACACATGGCGGCTGAGCTGTGGGGCAATGAGCAAGCCCACACCAGCTCGCCGCCACTCCCCGCGGGCAACCTCAGAGAAATGGAGAGTCCAACCCCTCTCAAGGAGTTGGGTTCCAGAGCCCAAGCTGTGCATGGAGGTGAGGCCGACTATATCTAGCCAGTAACGCTCAACCTCCTGCACAAGCTCAGGCTCCTTTCCCCCAGCGAGTTGACATTCCATGTCCCCAGAGCCAGTCTCCATGTCCGGAGATCCGGTCGTCGAGGTCCCTGCCTTCGACTGCCGCCCAGATCTCTCAGCACCCGCCCCTCATGGCTCCTCTCGCAGGTGGTGGGTCCACGGGAGGACGGCCCCACGTCGTTCCTTCAGGCTGGGCCCGGCCGGGCCCCGTGGGGAAAGGCCCGGCCACCAGGCGCTCACTGCCGAGCACCCACCCCAGGCCTGGCTCCAGGGTGGGGCCCCGGTAATGCCAGTCCGGGCGACGTAACTGGCCTTGTTGTATTACTCTTCATGGGGGCTTCTGAACCGCTCTTAGTCAGACCCGTCTCCCAGGACCTGTTTGCCATGGGTGACCCTACCAGGGGCATGGAGCCCCCAACAACATAGGTCCCAAGATCATTCGGGTGCTCAAACCCCTCCACCATGTTAAGGTGGCGGTTCGGGGACGCAAAAATACCCAAGCAAATGTATGGGTCTTATGGGATCTTTGAGCCATTGGCCTGTGCAAATACTCTCAAATGCACTTAAACTATACTTTCTGTTGTTGCAGTATGAAAATGCAGTTTGAAACCATTTCTCTAAAATACTTCTATGACTGTAAAAAGTAATATTTTTAATGAGACAACAGCAGAGAGGGGCAGTGAGGGAGTGAGCTAAAGATAATCAAAAACTAGATTAAAATCTCACAAATTTAATCTGCCTTAATATAAATACATTGTTTCCTACGCAGAAAGTTTCCTACTTTCTGTGTAGTAGTTTGCATGAACTTCCCCTGCAGGTGTAGTCTTGTGAGAGCTGTTTGGGTCAAATACATAGATACGCAATAGTTTTGAGAGTGTTTGCCACGGCCCCTTTTTAGTCGATGAATCGATCAGCAGCACATGCCTTTAGTTCAACAAGAATTTGTTTTTTTCCACTACAGCCATCTTAATCTTTCTGTCTCTCTGCAGAGAAAGCAGGTGGAGCTGGGGGATAAGATGGACTTGTCCTCATACCTGCTCAAGCCCATTCAGAGGATGAGTAAATACGCCCTACTGCTGTCAGACCTCATAAAGGAAGTGGCCGTGTCCCAATCACAGGAGGCGGAGCTTGCCACGCTGCATGCCGCCACAAATATGGTCAAGTTCCAGCTGCGCCATGGCAACGACCTGCTAGCCATGGACGCCATCCGAGACTGTGATGTAAGATTTAGAGAAGAAATAGAAATCTGTTTTGATCTGTCTAAATCAGTGGTTCTTAACCTGGGTTCGATCGAATCCTAGGGGTTCAGTGAGTCAGTCTCAGGGGGTGGAGGTCAAGACACGCACCCGTCTCATATGATTAGCGGACTGCGAGCGTCTTCAGACGTTGGCCCAATTCAACAAATGCACCCTTTGATGTGTCTATCGAAGTACCTGCCCAACTTAAATGAGCGGTTCAAACGGCATAAAAACGAAGAAAAGGAACAGACTTTGCTGTGAAAATGACATGAGAATGGCACTTGCCAAGGTGAAGCCATGCATTTCTGAACTGGTCTCTCAAAGGCAACAGCAGAAGTCACATCATTGATTTGCAGTAAATATTCATTATTATTCTAGTGTGATGGAAATTAGGTGATGGGTTTGTGTTAAAATGTTAAAAATAATAAATAGCATAAATACAGTAAGTTCATTATTGAAATACATAAGGTTAAAAATTAAAATAATTTCAGTGTGGTAGTATTAAAAAAGGTCATGTCTTTGTTGGTATGGTATGTATGTAATTTGTTGTGAGTTCACACATTGTATTGGTTTTATTCTTTGAACACAGTGATGTTAATGCATGGTTCAGTAAAACATACATATGTCTTGAATTTGGAAAAAAAAATAAATAAATAAATAAAATAAAAAATAAATTATATATATATATATATATATATATATATATATATATATATATATATATATATATATATATATATATATATATATATATTTCAATAAACAAGGGTTCGGTGAATGTGCATATGAAACTGGTGGGGTTCAATACCTCCAACAAGGTTAAGAACCACTGGTCTAAATCAATCAATCCTAATTTTCTTTTGGTTTGTAGTAGCCCTTTTATGCCAGCACTGGCTTTAGTAGTTTCTTTGTGTCTACAGGTGAACCTAAAAGAGCAAGGTCAGCTGATTCGCCAGGATGAGTTCACTGTCTGGAGCGGGAGGAGGAAATGTCAGCGCCATGTGTTTCTGTTCGAGGACCTGATTCTATTCAGTAAACCCAAACGTATGGAGGGAGGCTTGGATGTCTTCATCTACAAACACTCCTTCAAGGTAATATTAAAAAGAGTGTTTAAAGGGCTCATATGATGCTATTCTCTGATCTATGTTCTAATGTTGTTTCCTCATCACAAACATACCTTGAGTTGTGTTTTGTTTCATTTATATGTTTAACACACAGACCCTGCTTATTTAGACTATATACATATTTAGAGTTCTTTTCTCAAACAGAAAACACTCAGTTCCACTTTGTGATGTCATATGGTAGTACAGGAAGTGCTCCACTGTGATTTTAAACTCTACACACCTTCACTAGAATCATTTAAATGATTTTAGCCCCAGAATTGCCAATCTCTACTGAACTAAAGGTAAAACTACAACTTCATGACATTACAAGGTGTACAGATCTTTTTGAGCTTTGGCGATGTAGACAGACTAATAATAAAGTGTTACGCAAACATGTGTGAATGAAACAAAACACAACTCCAAGTATGTTTTTGAGGAGGTAACAACATTAAAGCTAATAGCTCACAAGAATCAATTTTAGAACAATTGTAGAGCTGAGTTCTAAAGTAGAATCCCTGTATATCTGTACTCCATCAAAACTACAGCGACAAGGAGGGCATTGTGTTGACAGTTTTAACACTATTTCAATAAATAACAGTGTTGTCATTTATTTATATTAGTCAAATCATAACTATTGTACAAATTAAGAGTTTTGACCCTTGCGAACATTATGGTTGCTAGGTAACAGTTATCCTCCAAACTACCAATACACCATTATGTAGTCATTTTTAAAGAGTTACTTTGTAAACATTTAATTTAATTTGAGTGAATCTGATCAGTTACTTTGTGTTGATAGACAGCTATGCAAAGAGTACATTTCACACTCTCTTACACAAGTATTTTAAATCAGTTCACAATGAACTGATTTACTCTTCCTTTGTTAAAAACTGTACCTATAACACATAAGAACATAAAACACAAACTAAACATTAATGGGATTTTTTACAACAAGTGTTTATTATTTTTCATGTATCTGTTGTGAGTTTAGACAGCAGATGTGGGCCTGACTGAGTCCACTGGAGACGATGGACTGAAGTTTGAGATCTGGTTCAGACGGAGAACCTCCAAAAACCAGACGTTCCTCCTACAAGCTCCAAGTTCAGAAGTCAAACAGAGCTGGACCAGCGACATCGCCCGGCTGCTCTGGAACCAGGCCACACGCAACAAAGGTACAGGGACACATGTGTAGTGTGTGCACGAGTTTGGGTCAGTTTTTGTTTCATGTAGATAGGCCTAGAAATTACAAAGATATTAACCATAAACCAGGTCAACAAATCTGCAGTCTGACAGTTACATAGAAAATCATAGAATTCCGACCTGTCTCAGCTCAGGTTAAACTAGAGGAATTATAGCATGTGAAATGTATTTAAAGGTACAGTATGTAACTTTCTGAAGACGGAACAGCACCTGCACGATTCCACTGAAATAGAAAGTCAAAACCATACTTCAGAAGATGGACATACTGTAGTCCATGGCTTCTTGCTCAAACCTATGAAAGACAGTCACAGTCTGCGTAGCCTATTTTAATGACTCAAGCACTGGAAATAAATGGCATTAAGCATTATCACTGTTATATCAGTTTCAGGTAGGTCTTTGTATAGTGAAAAATCCAATAATACTTCATAATCTCTCAAGGCTTTGGGGGGCATGGATTTCCTTTATATCCCTCAAAGGGGGTACACCAGAAAAAGAGAGAAGCGCTGCCATACTTTGAAAGATTATAGCCAAAGAAACAATATCTTCGTAGAAACAAGCAGGAGGCCCTCCTCCAGGCCAAATAAGGTTTGTGGAGATGCAAGCCTGCACACAGTTAGGACACTGGTTTTGCAACCAAAATGAAAAAAGACATGCTTTTATTTTAGTATATTCTTTGTAGTATAAGTTACCTACTGTGGCTTTAAAGTCTAACTGTGTTTCAGAGATGCGCCTGAAGGAGATGGTGTCGATGGGCGTCGGGAGCAAACCATTTCTGGACATTCAGCCGAGCGACGCGGCCATCAGCGACCGAGCTGTGCACTACATCATGAAGAGCAGAGGTAACACACATACATATATACACACACATACACACACTGCAGCATGAAGAGCAGAGGTAACACATGTATATATACACACTTGTACACACACACACACACCCCCACACACACTACATTACTACAGTATTTGATATTAAGCATTCTCTTGTCATCAAAGTTCTCCTCATGTAGTCAGACAAGTCTTTTATGTCTTCTGGAGAATGTCTTAGGTTGGGTGTTAAGTCTGGTATTGTATATGGTGGTCCAAATAGTATCTCAAATGGTGTAAGTGACTTAGTGCAGCTGAGTATGCACATCACGCCTAATCAAACTAAGTCTACACAGTCAGGCCATGGTCTTCCTGTTTCTGCCATGTTTTTTCTCAGTTTAGTTTTGATGGTCCCATTTGTCCCCTACTAGTCCTGCGCTCTGAGGGTGGTAACTTCAGTGTCGTTTTAGATCAATTTTCAGATTTTGTACTACTTTGTCAATGACTTCATTTACAAAATGTGTTACTTTGTCACTCCTCAGCACTTGTGGAATACCAAATGTAGGTATTATTCTTTTACATAAAGCTTTTACTACTGTCAGTGCGTCTGGAGAGTGGTAAGGGAACAGTTCTACCCATTTGGAATAGGCATCGATAATTACTAGACAATATTCTACTTTGTTGAGTTGAATGAAATTCATATGTATAACCTGGAATGGATATTCCGGTTCTGGAAATTTTTCTCTTTGGTCTCAGATTTCCTTGATGATTTTGTTTTATGCAAATTTCGCATTGTAGACAATTTTTTTTGAGTAATTAGAAAATCCATAGGTTGTATAGTGTTGATTTGTAATACTACATATCCCTCCTGTTGAGACATGGCTTTGCCCATGACTCAATATTGCAGCCCATTTAAACATTGATCTTGGTAGAATATGTTTATCTGTACTAATATAGAGTCAATTTTGTACTATTGCACCATGTTTTTCCAGAGTTGTTTTTCTGACCCATTTGCTTGTTGTTATTAGAAAGAATCGTTATAATTGTTACTATTGAGAACCAAAGGACTCTCAGCTGTGCCCCACCTCCCTGATTTCATCCCTGTGCAGGTCCATGTGCACCTGGTCTACACAGGGAGGAAGCTTGGCTAGGAGTCTACACCTTCTGGGTCATAATTGTGACCTTAAGTAATCTCTCTCAACAATTGTTTTTCCAAGCATTAAAATGCCAGTGTTTTATGTTCTAATAATATGGTTTAGTTTGAGATACAAATTTCAAACACCTTCGGGAGTAGTGACATTTTGACCTAATATAAAGTATCATAGTATGTCAACTAAACATTTACAACAAACAATCTAAAACATTTCAGAACCCAGCGGTCTCAGGTTTCATGCATAATAAACCTAGATATATTGTTTGCACTCGAAGTTTTACTGCTTAAAAACATCAGTTTCTAATTTTAATTGTGGCCATTCTAAATACCGTTTCAAATGAGTTGCATATACAGTATGTAGCAGCCCCAGTGCAACAACGCTGATGTACAATGAAAAGAAATAGCCCAAATAATGCTACATTTGTAAACGGTTGTTTTCAGGAATGGAGCAAAAATGTTTAGAAATAAATGAATACCCTTCTAAATTTTGAATGTGGTTAAAAACAAAATATTTTAACTGTGTGGATCTGAGAGCAGGTTCCAGTCATGCATGCCCAAGCAAACACAGCCCCAACACAGCAGCAGAGGCAATTTTATCGGGCCTTTAGAAGAGCAGCAGAGCACTTGCCGAAGGTTTTGATTCAGTTCATTCATTTGTCACGTGGCCAGTGGAGGAGGAGCCCAGTCCACAGGCGAGCTTCAGACCCAGCAGGACCTTCTTTGGTTTTAGCGCAGTTCATCTTTCTCAGTGATGCAGCAGCCATGTTTAGACAGTCTTTAGACAACAGCAGAAGCAGAGCCAGTCCAGGTCATGTGACCTTTCAGTTCAGAGGTGGAGAGACATGCACCCAGAGAGCCACTGCACTCAGACCACACCCACCCAGGCACAACAGGCCAAAAACCCGTCTCAAATCCACTTCAGTCAAAACTAAAATCTATTCAAAAATCTGTTCCAACTTTCATGGACAAGTTATTCGTTTTGCCTCAATGTGTAAATAGGTTTGCATAGAAAATCTGTATCTATATTTAATTTTAAAAAAAAGTTATAAAGATAAGGTTTGAATTGCTTCTTTAAATTTCAGCATGATTTAACTACACATAAATTAATCTAAAGTTTGTTTGAACGCTAAAATAAAATCATCACTGTCAGATGAGTTTAAAAAATACTGCTTTTTCTTTGCATTTTACAAAGCATCTTCGTCTACGGCACTTTAACCATTGAGCTTGTATCATGTAGGTTTGGTTAAACTGAAGTCTAATTTGGGCATTTGCTTAATTTGAAACCGCTCACGGAAGCACAAATACTGGAGAAAATGTATTTATTCATCATTTATATTTAATTTATGGTAAAGACTATTTGTTTGGCACATTTGAATATGGGTTCAGAATATGTATTTTATAACCATTCTCGTTTATGTGTTATGCATCCACATTTCATATTTTAGCCAGAGATAGTTACAAATCTGCTGAAATGTAGCATTAGTGGAGGTAACACACACACATACACACACACACACACACACCCAACATCATGACGAGCAGAGGTAACATATACATATACACACACATACACTGCATTATGAAGAGCAGAGGTAACACATGCATATATACACACCACATCATGGACAGCAGAGGTAAGACACGCATATATACACACATATATACAAACACATACACACACACTACATCGACACATGAGGTAACATACACGCATATATATATATATATACACACACACACACACACACTACATCATGAAGAGCGAGGTAACACACACACACATACATACCACATCATGGACAGCAGAGGTAAGACACGCATATATACACACGTATACACACACACACACACACACACACACCCCATCATGAAGAGCAGAGGTAACGCACACGCATATACACACGTATACAGACACTACATTATGAAGAGCAGAGGTAACACACATGTATATATACACACATATGCACATATATACAAACACACACACTACATCATGAAGAGCAGAGGTAACAGGTAACACACACACATACACATGTGGACAACATTGTTGGCACCCTTCGGTTAATGAAAGAATAACTCACAATGGTCACAGAAATAACTTGAATCTGACAAAAGTAATAATAAATAAAAAAATTCTATGTTATTCTATAGTTATTCTATTTAACTTCTGAATTTCATTTCATTCATTCATTTCATTCAGATTCAAGTTATTTCTGTCACCATTGTTTTTCTTTCATTAACTGAAGGGTACCAACAGTTTTGTCCACGTGTGTGTATACACAAACATATACATGCGCGCGCGCACACACACACACACACACACACACACACACACACACACACACCAAACATCAGGAAGAGCAGAGGTAACACACACACACACCCACATATTTATATACACACACACATACACACATACTACATTATGAGGAGCAGTGGTAACACACATATATATACAACCACAACCACAATGTAAGCAACCGCACAATAGTAAAATTATTCTGAAGACGCTTCCTATCCAAAATGATTCAATGGCTGAAACACTTTTCCATGGTATTACTTTAATGTTATCGTGTGTTTCTCCATACATAGTGAGTATCCCTGTGTCTTGTGTAGGGGCCCGGACCCGAGCGTCTATAGCCGTGTCAGTGTTTGACCACTCCAACCCTTTTAAGAGATCCGTGACCTCTGACCCCTCTGCTCCCGTCGGCCCCTCCTCCTGCAGCCTCCTGGGACCCCTCAACCTCCACATGTTCAGGTGCCTGTCCACTGTGATGTGATGGTCAGATGGTGCTGTGTGTGTGTGTGTGTGTGTGTGTGTGTGTGTGTCTCTGTCTCTCTCTGTCTCTCTGTCTGTCTCTGTCTCTCTCTCTCTCTGTCTCTCTCTCTCTCTCTCTCTCTCTCTCTCTCTCTCTCTCTCTCTCATGTAACACATATATATTATTTATATATATATATATATATATAACATTAGAAATTTGGACTGTAACATGTAGCAAAGGTTCATTGTACAAACTGTTTTCCAAATGCATTAATTACATTAATAATTCATTTATTAAATTTCAGTTAAAAAGAAAAACTTTGAACAAAATATAATTTGGTCACATTCGGCGGGCCAGCGTTTGCCCATGTCTGATGTAGACGGATATTGGTCATTGTAATTAATATAAACACAAACGATCAGGTTCAACATTTTGAGGGCTCCTAACTAATGTGTGTAAGTCTCCATTTGATCCTATTTTGCCCCAAATGACCAAGTTTGCATCTCAATTAGATTTTCGATTTTCAAACATTCACCTGGTTAGCTAAAGCAGATGTCTTACGGACTGTTCTTGTTTCTCTTGCAGTCAAACACTGCCCCCTGTTGGTGCCTCTGAGGGCTCCTTCATAAATTCCTGCATCGAAGAAGATGAACAGGAGCACGAGACCAGCAGCCAGCCTTCAA
This sequence comes from Periophthalmus magnuspinnatus, assembly GCF_009829125.3. Classification (NCBI taxonomy): domain Eukaryota; kingdom Metazoa; phylum Chordata; class Actinopteri; order Gobiiformes; family Gobiidae; genus Periophthalmus; species Periophthalmus magnuspinnatus. The sequence goes on along the minus strand of NC_047128.1, from coordinate 10,203,626 downwards.
TGAGTGAGTTAAGGCACATGTACCAAAAGATTTAATCTCAAAACTTCACTTCAAGGTGAACAAACCACAGTTAATTAAAGTTAAAATATATAGATCATATGAAATGATATACACATTCAATCGTTGTTTAGAGTGTTTAAATTTGTGTTTTTGGAAATTATTCATCATAGTTTTACATCAGTTATTTGCATCAGAAATTCAGAAAGCAAAAAGTTGTAAAATACATGAAGCAGAATTGAGTTGTAAAACAGAATCCCTCTGTCTCTGTCATCAACTGTCATCACATATTAAACACTGATTTAACAAAATAGAGATGCTTTTTTAAATTTTCATTTGTAAAATCATAACTATTGTGTAATTTAGACCAGTAAGGCCCTTGTTAACATTATTGTTGCTTCTAAGCATGCCATATCTGCTGCCTGACCAGGAAGTAAAATTATAACCTTCACCAAAATTACAAAACTAGTAAACACTAGGCAATGTTTTGGTAATATTTTAAATCTAATTCTGTTAACTATGTTTTAGTGAAATTAGTAGCCTAACCTGTCATATGCACTTTCTCTATGGAGACAAGCAGGTATTGGTCAGATCTGTGGAGATGAGGGCCCATTCACAATAAGAATACAAATACCTCAAGTTATTTTTGAGTAATAAAAGCAGGATGGAGACAACAGACAAAGCAGTAACATCTCCATGAGACAAGCAAACCGCGGACTCTCCTCTAGTGAAGTCACGTAATGCATCTTTAAAGATAGTTTTTTAAATTGCATTAGTCATTTTCTCCACACTGTTAAGCTAGTTAAAAATGAAGAAAATGTAGCTTGAAAATAATGATTTTTACCTAATTAAAATTATTTAATCTTTAATCTAAATGTATATCATTATTCACCTGTATCCTTCTCCTCTCTCAGCCACAGAAAGTTCAGGCTCCTCATCTCGATGTCTCTCCGGCTCCACTGGCTCGGACAGTGGCTGTGTGTCCTCTCACCTGCAGGAGGCGCTACAGGAGGAGCAGAACCCGAGCCAGGCCTCTTCTTCCTCCTCCTCTTCCTCCTCCAACCCCCCTCCCACCAACAAAGAGCACCTCAGTAGCCCCTATATTTCAACAGTGAGTAGAGCTTCACCTGTCACACTCAAGTTCTCCTAAAGACTTTGGGTTAGGTTGAGATTAGTCCTATGAGGAAAAAAATGTGAACAATTAAACAGATCAAATAAATTGATCAAATAAAATGGCCAGTATTTCACACATGAGTAACCCTCTATTATTAGTCTGGCTACATCTCCAAAGCTCAAAATGCTCTGTTCCAACAAATTAGTGTCTACCATTTACCTTTGGTTCAGTAGACAATTCCAGAGCTGAAATCATCAAACTGATTCTAGTGAAGATGAATGAAGTATAAAAAAACTCATCCTAAATATGCAGGGTTTGTGTGTTAAACATGTGTGAATAAAACAAAATACAACTCCAGGTATGTTTGTGATGAGGAAACATGATAACATAGATCAGAGAATAGTGTAATATGGGCCTTGTAATAATAAACAATTGTTTCATTTGATTTAATTCTGTCTATTTAAAAACAAATTAAAATATCTTTCAATAGTTCCTTCAATATTCATTCAGAAGCACGACCATAATAGTGTGTTTGCCAACTGCTTCTATTTTCGATTTGATGTCATTTCTTAATACCTTGGGCTTAATGAAATTATCTTACATTTAACATTTTGCACAGTGCCATAGTCATAGCCATAAGCTGAAGTATTTTTAAGAACATCAAAGACCCAGCAAAATGAAAGTCTAAAAATGTGATAATACTGAATAGTAAACTAATTATAGTTGTTTGCTTTTACCCTTGACAGGATGCAGGTCCAGTCATCAGTCCAGCCACCATAGTGTGATCAGGACAAAAGAGGTGAACAATTTCTGATTCCTCTGCCCAGCTCTCAAAATTAGACATTTATGTGCCCCATTCTGAACTGGTCCTTTGTGTTTGGTCCAGGACCTGCACAACAGACAATGAGAGCTGATTGTTAAATCATCACTTTTAGTTTTGTATTGTTTAAAGTATGTTGTTATTTATGTGTTGGGAGCTGCAGTTTGCCTGTTCTGTTCTGTAAATATAAGCATTCACAGTTTATAAAGATGACCTGTGTTTCTTCTGTTGGAGTGTTTAAGTCTCCATAGACGTAGCTTTGTGCCCATTAACTGTATACGAGTGTAAATACCTGTGACCACTGTAACTTCCTACTTGAAAATAAAACAAAACTTGTGTAAACTTGTGTAAAATCCAGTGTTTTTTGTTTGAATTATAAAACAGTATTCTAACCAAAGTGATTTCTGCCTCGTATAGCTCGAGCCACATTTATAGTTCCATTTAACTCTTCTGGTGAGGTGCTGTTAGATAACCAGCAGAGCAAGATGGATTATGGAGATATGTCAATTTACAAGGACGCCAAACTGTGAAATCCAAAATTCACAAGGTAGTTTATATTTCACTGTTAGGGGTCAGCCGTGAAGAAATGTTAAATTGTTTTTCTTTAATTTGCAATAAAATCCAACAATAAAACTCACTTTAAATTTTTTTTCTTAAAAAACACTTCTGAATGCTTAAAACCTTTACCTGTAAAATGGACAGATACATAGAGGAGCAGATCTCTCAGGGAGGGCAGATGTCAGATCTGCGTGTCTCCACTGATGTTTTATTGCTTTGCCTGGAATGTTCCATACTATGACATTGCACTTATCTATATCCGACTTGCAGATCAGGTTTGCATAAGGTTGAGCCAGCTAAACACAAAGTATGTGTCATAAGTTTAATTTAACATTTAAAAGTGAACCTGACTCACACCAGATATATATTAATGTGTATATATCAAAATTATATATATATATACACATAGATATACATATAGTTTTGCTTGATCTCAAGGGCACTTGTCTTTTTTGTGAAGTTTGGATCAGACATGGTCAAATCATAATTTATTGAAAGCTTTGGCCACATCCCCGGTTTTAGTCAACTCTGCACAACAGACACTGGTACAAGATCACACACATGCATCACATGATCTGGTTTTGATGTGTTTATTAAAAACAATAAAAAACAGACTGCAGAAAGCTGCAGACACAGAGTGAGCAGACAGACCAATCAGAGTTCTACAATGAGAAGCAACTTTTGGCATTTGAAACTACAGCTGAGCACACTTTTCCATGGGACCGGGAAAGCTTTTGGGGCCAAAGAAAGACAAAAATGTTGATACAAGTCCAAGGAAGACATGAAAAATCCTCTGAAGTACAGAATGAGTATTTCCTTGTATTGCTCACTTTCAGTAGATCAATAGTACCAGTAGATCTGGTTATGTCATTTAAATAGATTTTTTCCATAGACAACTCAAAAATAAGAGTTCAGAGAATGAGCTATGAGTGCCCACCACTGACAACCACACTATTTAAAAGCTGCACTGTGTAACTTTTCTATGGAGTGCCCACCACCAGTTCGTCTCCATATTTTATTTTTTTTAAACGTATAAAAATGCAAGACATACTGTGGACTATTCCAGGCAAAGAAATGTTATGTCCATGGATACAATTAAGTGATTAAATTTACTCAGTGCATCTTTAATTTGCACTAATTTCAATCAAGTTTCAAATAATTATTCAAATCAAAATTAATCAAATGCTACTGTTCCCTGTAGCTCCGTTGTCCTCATAGACTTATTTGCATTAAAGGTTCACTATGTAACTTTTCTGACGGTGGGTCCAACACTTCCTCGTCTCCATGGAGATGTTATTGCTTCACCAGGAATGTTCCACAGTATGGCATTAGACTTATGCAGATGAGCAGGAGACAACACCAGACCAAGTTACAGGTCAGATCTGTGTAAGAACGCATGCTTTTAAAAAGGTATTTTTGAGCAATAAAATCACTTATAATTGAACAAATACAAGATGGATAAGCTAATGCCATATTATAGATCTAGTTAACAGCAGCCACAGATGGCAGACCTCCCCACCAGAAGTTACACAGTGCAGCTTTAAATCTCACAACTTATTATATTGTAAATGAACTATTAAGATATCTATGCATTTTATAATTGTTAAAAAATCAACTAGTCTAGCAGGATCAAATTTCAAGTCTTCAAGAACTTGCAAAAAGTCTATGGAAAAAAGTTCTTTCTTGAAACCTTGAGGTGGCGCTGTAGGGCTCAATTAGTCAGGTCACTTCCATTAAATAACATACAAAGCTGAGTATAGACTAAATAGACTAAACTACAAGTGAATTTGGGGCTAGTTTAGGATTAAAAGCATAATTCACCTCAAAGGGCTGATTTTTCTTGATGAAGATTAAAATTAAAGCATCAAAACACATAAATACACTGCATATATTATAATGAATGAATCTACCACTTTTTGGGTTAGAACATTATCTAGTTTAAAGTGCCACTGTACAATTAAAAATAATTAGAATACTGTGATGGGAAAGCATATTGTCAAAGACGATTTACACATGGGAATGACCCAGTCCGTTCAGCTGGTCAATGTTACAAATTGCAATAAATGTTTAATGATTTTTCTTTGCTCAAAAACTGCACCAGAATATTCTACTGAAGTCCTGCAGTGTCTTCGTCTGTAGCACATTTCCAGTGAGGTCATCACAGGCCCCCAAGATTCTTCAGGCTGTTAGTTTCAATCGTCCTGCAAAGAAAGAGATATGGAGGTGTGTATTGGTTTTGTGTGTTGATTTTGTGTTATTTAAATCATGGAAATGTTGGAGCTGTTGTCATTTATGATGCAGAAAAATACAAATGAATTCATAAAGATGTTTTTTATTGGAACAGAAAAGTATTTGAATATTCAAATCTGACTTTTTAAAGCCAACTTTTTTTTTTTTTTTTTTTTTTTTTAAAGCCCCCCTTAACGTGGTGGAGGGGTTTGAGCACCCGAATGATCCTGGGAGCTATGTTGTCGGGGGCTTCATGCCCCTGGTAGGGTCACCCATGGCAAACAGGTCCTCGGAGACGGGTCTGACTAAGAGCGGTTCAGAAGCCCCCATGAATAGAAAAACAACGAGGCCAGTTACGTCGCCCGGACTGGCGTTACCGGGGCCCCACCCTGGAGCCAGGCCTGGGGTGGGTGCTCGGCAGCGAGCGCCTGGTGGCCGGGCCTTTCCCCACGGGGCCCGGTCGGGCCCAGCCCGAAGGAACGACGTGGGGCCGTCCTCCCGTGGACCCACCACCTGCGGGAGGAGCCATGAGGGGCGGGTGCGGAGAGATCCGGGCGGCAGTCGAAGGCGGGGACCTCGACGACCGGATCTCCGGACATGGAGACTAGCTCTGGGGATGTGGAACGTCACCTCGCTGGGGGGGAAGGAGCCTGAGCTTGTGCGGGAGGTTGAGCATTACCGGCTAGATATAGTCGGCCTCACCTCCACGCACAGCTTGGGCTCTGGAACCCAACTTCTTGAGAGGGGTTGGACTCTCCATTTCTCTGGCGTTGCCCGCGGGGAGCGGCGGCGAGCTGGTGTGGGCTTGCTCATTGCCCCACAGCTCAGCCGCTGCGTGTTGGGGTTCACTCCGGTGAACGAGAGGGTCGCGTCCCTGCGCCTTCGGGTCGGGGACAGGTCTCTCACTGTTGTGTCGGCCTACGGGCCAAACAGCAGTGCAGAGTACCCGGCCTTCTTGGAGTCCCTGGGAGGGGTACTAGACAGTGCACCAACCGGGGACTCCGTTGTTCTCCTGGGGGACTTCAACGCCCATGTGGGTAACGACAGTGACACTTGGAGGGGCGTGATTGGGAGGAACGGCCTCCCCGATCTGAACCCGAGCGGTGTTTTGTTATTGGACTTCTGTGCTAGTCACAGTTTGTCCATAACGAACACCATGTTCGAGCACAAGGGTGTCCATCGGTGCACGTGGCACCAGGACACTCTAGGTCGGAGGTCGATGATCGACTTTGTTGTCGTGTCATCTGACCTCCGACCGCGTGTCTTGGACACTCGGGTGAAGAGAGGGGCTGAGCTGTCAACCGATCACCACCTAGTGGTGAGTTGGATCCGCTGGCGGAGGAGGAAGCCGGACAGACCTGGCAGGCCCAAGCGCATTGTGAGGGTCTGCTGGGAACGTCTGGCGGAGCCCTCTGTCAGGGGGGTCTTCAACTCCCACCTCCGGGAGAGCTTCTCCCTGATCCCGGGGGAGGTTGGAGACATGGACTCCGAGTGGGCCATGTTCTCCACCTCTATTGTCGATGCGGCTGCTCGTAGCTGTGGTCGTAAGGTCTGTGGTGCTTGTCGCGGCGGCAATCCCCGAACCCGGTGGTGGACACCGGAAGTAAGGGATGCCGTTGTTATGGCATTCTTTAGCATAAATCTTTATTTGTATTATTATGGATCATTTTGACCTAACCTTCATAATACTATCTGTTATGTTGTTATGTCTTTTGTGTCTGGCGTCAAAGCCGCTTCGATTAGACCAAAGTGGCAAGATTGTTTTGGTGGTATAAATACTCTGTATTATTTACATTTGTCAGCTGAGGGCGAGACGACACCGTTAGGGACACAGCTCTTTGACAATTGTGCACAATTGATTCAATAAACAAGACCTTTGATTCAAGACAACTTCTCTGTTTATTTTTATATCTTTAAGACTTTTTGACTATTAGAAATTCCACAACAATTTGGCGTTGTCGGCATGCCCTTTCGTCCGGTTCTTTTTCGGTGACAGTGATCCAGCGGCTGGCCACCCGGGGAGGGCACTCCCTTCCTGCCTCATCTCTGTCTTTGAGTGAGAGGGCTGCATCACTCTCGCTGGAAAACGCCGGCGCTAAGGCCTCGAATCTGAGCTACTAGAAGTTGTGGTGAGTTGTCTTGTTTCAAGGGGGCTGTCTCGCTTGGGGGAAAAGGAAAAAAAAAAAAAAAAAAATAGGGGGGAAACTAGGATACTGAAACACTAATACTAACACTTTAAATTGAAAAAAACCTTTCCATTACTTGCTGTGCCCTGGTGTGACCTCCACTCTGGTATCTAGCTGCTGTTGTGAGCGCGCTGGCTGGGATTGAAGGCTCACCGTATTGGTTCAATTCTGTCATTCTGAAGGTAGAAGACGTCGGACGACATTTATTCTAATAAATTTAGTCCTTGATGCACCTCGCATGAATGAGGACTTGTCAATAGGAGGGTTGAGCAAAGCCTACCGTATTCCTAAATTGTGTGTTCTGGGCTGAAATTGTCGCAGTAACGTGGGTATTTATGAATACGGAGAGGAGACGAAAATAACGTCTAGTAAAAAATTCACCCTACGGACGCGTAGAGGTTGGTATTCAGCGCGCTGACCATTTTAGAGAAAATGGGAAAGAACCAATCCAGGAGCGAGGCTCAGCGGACCCCAGAGTCTGCAGTCACTGCAGCCATGCGCAGCAAGTATGGTCAAGGTTGTCTTGATTATTTGCATATTTGGTCAAAAGAACATGGGTTTCCTGAGAGTGGGTCTTTTAGCTTGAACCAACTAAACAAACTTGAAAAGGAAAGAGAGAAACTAATGCAGGCTAAGAGGGTTCCTACTGCAAAATTACAAATGATAAATGATCAGGAGAAATGTCTGAGTGTGTGGATGAATGAGGCAGAAAGGCGTGATCGTAAGAAAATTTGCAAACAGGCAGCACATGCCAACACTGAGATAAAGAATGAATGTGAGAAAGGGAGTAAATGGGAAGGTCCCAAGTGGGAAAACAAGAATATGTGTGATAGTAGGACGGGGCCGGATGGTCCGTCAATTTATTCACCCAGAAATCCTTTTACTCAAACATATACACCTGCAAACAACACTGGATCCAGCACACTCACACAAGTACACAATGTTAAAGAACGAGTTACTGCTGTTGATTCTCGTCTCTATCCAGATCTGAGCACCCTTTCTGCTGTGCACATCGACCCTGACCTCGACCTCTGCCCGCCTGTCAGCCGAGCCCAGCAGCCTAAATCAGAAGAGGACGAGGAAGACGCACCACCACCACCTAAAGCTAAACCCAGACTGACCAGGACGACACCAGTGGCTTTGCGCAGCACCGCAAAAACAGCCGGCACATCCAGCTCATTTCCTATGGTGGAGGCTGTCGGTCCGGATGGTCCTGTGTTTGTGTATCGACCTTGGGGCACGGACGAGGTGGAAAATAACGCACGTACCCTGCCCGATCCTGTAATGAATGGAACCAGATTTGCAACTGAGTTTCGTGCCTTTTATGAGGAGTTCCGTCCATCGGGACGAGAATGCAGAAAGATACTGTCGAATTTGATGAAAGCAAGCGATATAACGAAAATCAGAGACCATTTCCCAGACTCAGACATGCATGCCTCCGAACCGCGCTTCAAGGACAATTGCGAGTACATCCAGGCCATGGAGGGCTTGTGCAAGACCATTGAAACTGCTTTTCCTGCCAAAATCAACATGCTTGCTGTGACAGCGTGCAAACAGAAACCAGATGAGGACACTGACCAATTCATACATCGCCTGATTGAGACTTTTACTGTTAACAGTGGCTTCTCTGACGTTGACCCTGTTCAAAAACGTGCATTTAATATCCACATCTGCCATGCCATTCGTAGAGGCCTGATCCCAGAGGTCGCTGCTGCCGTGGACAAAACTTATGTGGGTGGACTTGAGGAATCAGACTTGGATGAGTTGCGTAAGCATGCACGCCACGCTTACCTGACCTACCAAGAGAAGCTACAGGCCAAAGAGGCCAAAAGAGACAAAGACGCTTTCAATGCCACAATGACACTATTCTCACAGGCCCGGGGACAACGTCAATTCTTTCCCCGCCGTGGGCGAGGCCACGGGAGATCTGGGTTTGACAACAGAGACGGACGTAGACGTCAAACCTGGTACGGTCAAGATGTCTGTTATATCTGTGGCCAGAGTGGACATTTTGCTCGTGAATGCCCGGAGGGGCCACAGTCAGAGGGGCCTGCTGACCGCCGTGATGAGCGTGGCCGCTTCAACAGGGCACCACGGGATGACCGATGCCGATCTTCAGACTGACTAGGCGGCACAGAGGCGGGGGATGGACTTGACTGCACCGGAGAAATGGCCTTACCACACCCACCACGAGATGGTAACATGCACCAGACAATACACACACCTGAGAACACCTCATTTGGAGCACAGGGGAAAATTGGCATGTATGCACAACTATCACAGAATCATGATAAATTTCCCGAGTACACTTTAATTGTTAATGGTGATCAAATTAAATTTCTAGTGGACTCTGGGGCTACGCATTCCGTAGTACGAACCTCAGCTCTCTCCCATGTGCCCCGAATGAGTGGTCGGTATACTTTTTCTCAAGCAGCATCTGGTAACACAACAAGAGAACGTTTCACTTCTCCTCTGCATTGTTCTGACTCTGAGGGCAATTCATTTAAGCACTCCTTTCTCTATTCTCCACTATGTCCTGTGAATCTACTTGGACGCGATTTGATGTGCAAATTGAGCCTTTGTCTAGTTTCCACACCAAACGGTCTGCAAGTGGTGACCACAAAAGATTTGGCTGTGACTCAACCAAATTTCATAGGGCTTCACACGGAAAGTCAAACTCCCAGTTATGATTTTCACTGGAAATTGTCCCCAATTCCCTCAAATGACTTACTCGATTTGGCAATTGACAGAGTATGCCCAACAGAGAGCACAGAGTTGAGGGACGTGGGAGACGTGCAGTGTTCTGTTGATGTGCCTGTGACAGCATTTCAGGATTTTGAAAAACTTTGGGTTGAGAGTAGTGGGGATGTGTTAGTTACTGAATGGTTGTACTGGTCAAATCAGTACTCTGCTATTTCTGTGTCTAACCCACAGTCTCTGCAGGCTCCTGTTCTATTTTTAGATGCTCACCCCTACATAGCGTTATCTAAACCAAAAGAAATTGAGTGGACTGGGGTGGGGTTGTTTGTTGAGCAATGCTTGGCTGCCAATGATTGGGCACAGACCAGTGACGTCACTGTTACATTCTCGCACTCTGCTCAGGCCTGGAGAATGGGCTATCCCTCCTCCCTCCAGGCATCCCGGTGTGTTTGCGTGTTCCCTGATAACAGTGCTGAGACAGGCTGTTTTTTGTCCCAGGCTGAAGCAGAAGCTATACTAGAACTGAGGGGTATTCCAGCTGATCTCTGGGCGAAAGGCCCCACAGATGTAGGCCTCATACGCAGTTGTCAGCCAGTGGTAATCACGCCTAGATCTAACGTGCGTCCCTGTAGGCCACAATACCCCCTTCGCCCTGAGGCTAGGGCAGGTATAGCTCCTGTGTTCAATGACTTGTGCAAAGCAGGTGTTATTGTCCCAAGTGAATCTGGGGGCGTTCGAAGCCCAATTTTTCCAGTCAAAAAGCAATGTGAGCCTGGTGAACCTCAAAAATGGCGATTCACAGTAGATTTGAAAGCTGTGAATGAAGCAGTTGAGCCAGTTGCTGCGGTGGTTCCAAACCCATACACAATTCTATCACAGATTCCACCTGAAGCAAAGTTTTTTTCTGTGGGACTGAGAAAAAAGCATTTGCCAAATCCACCAGTGCACAAGGACTCTCAATTTTGGTTCTCTTTTGAATATGATGGCAATCTGTACAAATTTACTAGGATGTGTCAAGGTTTCATTCATGCTCCCACGTGGTATAATGCAGCGCTGCGTGATTCATTAACTCCACTTGAGTTGACCCAAGGCACATGTCTATTGCAATATGTCGATGACATTCTTTTGTGTGCTCCTACTGAGGAACAGTGTAAACGTGACACAGTGTCACTGCTGAAACATTTGCATGCCGATGGCCACAAGGCTAGCCTTTCCAAATTGCAATTTGTTAAAAAGGAAGTCACTTTTCTGGGTCATGTGATTTCTGAAAAAGGCAAAACTATTCCTATCAAACGGGCTGCAGCCATTCAAAACATTCCAAAGCCTCAGACCAAAAAACAGCTCATGTCATTTTTAGGTATTTGTTCTTACTGTCGACAGTTCATTCCTAATTATTCAGTTCTAGAGGCTCCTCTGAGGGCGCTCATTCATGGTAAGACTCTACGCACATGTGACAAAATTACCTGGACTGAGGAAGCAGAAAAATCTTTCTGTGACTTGAAACTAGCCTTGCAGACACCTCCAACTCTGGGTCTGCCTGACCCAGCTCGACCTTTCACTCAGACAGTGGATGAACGTGATGGATGCATGGTTTCTGTTCTCCTTCAGAAACATGGGGGTACCCTTCGTCCTGTCGCTTACTTTTCTGCTAAGCTTGACCCTGTTGCTGCTGGTCTGCCCCGGTGTTTACGTGCTGTTGCCGCAGCTGAGAAGGCTGTTTTAGCATCACGTGACCTCGTGGGTTACTCTGATCTCACTTTGTTGGTACCACATGCTGTTTCTCTGATCTTGCTTGAACAGAAAACTTATCACTTGTCCACTGCTCGCTGGTTGAGGTACAATACCATTCTTTTGGAGTTGCCAAATGTCAAAGTTAAAAGGTGTGCTCAACTGAACCCTGCAACTCTGCTGCCCATTGAAGGGGATGGCGAGCCACACTGCTGTGTGTCAGAGATAGATTTGGTATGTGCTTCTCGCTTTGATTTGCAGGAAGAGCCTTTAACTAACCCTGATTTGATTTTGTATGTAGATGGATCTGCATCCCGTGACACGAACACCGGCAGAAATAGGGTGGGATTTGCTGTGTGTTCTGATCATGACACAGTGGTTTCAGGACCCCTGCCCTCACACTATTCTGCACAGACTGCAGAATTGGTGGCACTAACTAAAGCTTGTGAATTTGCAGCTGGACAATCTGTGACCATCTACACTGACTCACGGTATGCTTTTGGGGTGTGTCATGATTGGGCGGGTCTGTGGAGACACCGCAAATTTTTGAAATCTGATGGTAAACCTATTTTGAATGCTTCCCAGGTTGCTGACCTCTTGGAGGCAATTCTGTTGCCTTCGGAGGTGGCTATTTGCAGATGTCACGCTCACACTAACTCCAATGACCCCGTCTCTTTAGGTAACAGGCGAGCGGATGCAGCTGCGAAGGCTGCGTCCTATCAGTCTGAGGCAATACACTCTCTGTGTCTTGGCTCTTCACCCACTAATGTTGACATTCCTTCATCTTTATCAGCTATGCAGAGTTTCACAACACCATCTGAAATCGCCCTGTGGACTAAACATGGGGCTGTGAGGCGACAGGGCATCTGGCTTGGCCCTGACAACAAGCCTTGCCTCCCCAAACACTTTTTCAGGCACATGGCAGTACTGTCTCATGGTCGTGACCATGCCTCAAAGGGGGCAATGGTTGATCTGGTCACACAAAACTGGTTCACAAAGGGCTTCTGTGCTTACGCGCAGAAGTTTTGTCAGTCGTGTGCCATTTGTTTGGCACGCAATCCAGGTAGGACTAAACCAATCCCGCAAGCAGCGCACCCACCACCAAATCGACCGTTTGGACACATCCAAATGGATTTCATTGAACTCACTCCATGTGAAGGTAAGAGATTTTGTTTGGTTTTAGTTGATGCCTGGTCACGACATGTCGAGGCGTTCCCATGCAAACATGCTTCAAGTCATGCCATGGTTAAAGCACTCATAACTGAGATTGTGCCACGGTGGGGCATTCCTGAAAAAATATCAAGTGATAATGGGTCGCATTTTGTGGCCAGGATAGTTGAGGAGGTGGGCCGATTTTTAGGTATTGATCTCCGCAAACACACTTCTTATCACCCTGAATCTGCGGGTATGGTAGAGAGGGAAAATGGCACATTGAAACGCAAACTTGCCAAAATCTGTGAAGACACAGGACTTTCATGGATCAAAGCTCTCCCTCTTGCTCTCATGTATATGAGAATGAGGGTGCGATCCCGATGTAACATGAGTCCGTTTGAAATACTGTTTGCAAGACCCCCAAATCTTGGTCTTGGCCCACCTCCAAGGGAACTTCCACACAGCTCCTTGTGCGATGACAATGTTTTGGCATATTGTAAGGAACTTAATGCACTCTTGTCTTCTATTTCTGTACAGGTTAAAGCTGCCCTGCCAACAGCAGCTGAGGCTGTACTGCACAATATCCGAGTGGGAGATTCTGTTCTGGTCAAGGAAACCAGACGCAAACACTGGCACTCGCAACGCTGGGTGGGACCTTACGTGGTTCTCCTCATCACCGACACGGCAGTGAAAGTTGCAGAGCGGGGCACCTGGATTCACGCTTCACATTGTCGGGTTGTCCCTTCTCCACTCGAGGAACTATCGTGTGACCCTGGCGAGGGCTGCACCACGGCTCCCGAGCAACAAGGGGTAGACTCAAACGCTGCCCCCACCACCGAGACCGGACCAGACCGTTTGGCGGGTCCCAGCGGACGCAAGCCACGAGGGAGACCTCCTGGTTCACGGACACAACTCCGCATTCCTGAACCTACTGACCGTGTGCTGAGGCCTCGTGGTAATCGGAACTGACTCATTGATCTCCCATCGTACATCCATGGGTATTGTTTTGCTTTAATATGGCTCCTGAGCCTGCTGCTGCTTCTCCCTCTTTCGGGGGGGGGGTCTTGAAGGTTAAATGTTTGACATGTTCTCATCAATCTGGCCATAATTGTAGGCATGATCTTGATCTTGTGCTCCTGTGTGGTCCCCTGTCTGTTAAAAGCTATGCGTCAAATAGTGAGTTCCCATTTTGTCAAAATCAATACGACATTGAGGCTGTTGTGTATCCACCTGATCCCGATTATGTTCTGATTCTGAATGATGACTCGTTTATTACAGAACTTAGCTCCAGATGAGCAGACTTCAACCTCAGTGAGTTCCATTTCATGTTCTGGGTGGCGGCTGACGGCGCGGACGCGTCCAGCAACGGCTTGGGCATGGAGTGGGCTGCTGAGCACTTTGATTAGACAAAAAAAAAATTATAAAATGAGAAAAGAGAGAAAAAAGAAAAGAAAACTTTAATGATGCGTGTAATTTAAATCGATACTACGAATCAGGTTGTATTTTATTTTCTCTTCTATGTGTTCCATAATCACTATGAATACAACAGTTATGTTATTCATGTGATTTTATTTTGATCAGGTGTTCTTTCTTTTGAAATGTTTTATTCAGGGATGATTTTGGGTACATGTTTTCATGTTTTTCCATGTGTGATTTTGAAATAAAGATTTAAGTTGAGTTGATTAAAAATAAATGTGATTTATTGTAATCAAAAGGGGGGAATTGTTATGGCATTCTTTAGCATAAATCTTTATTTGTATTATTATGGATCATTTTGACCTAACCTTCATAATACTATCTGTTATGTTGTTATGTCTTTTGTGTCTGGCGTCAAAGCCGCTTCGATTAGACCAAAGTGGCAAGATTGTTTTGGTGGTATAAATACTCTGTATTATTTACATTTGTCAGCTGAGGGCGAGACGACACCGTTAGGGACACAGCTCTTTGACAATTGTGCACAATTGATTCAATAAACAAGACCTTTGATTCAAGACAACTTCTCTGTTTATTTTTATATCTTTAAGACTTTTTGACTATTAGAAATTCCACAACACCGTCAAGCTGAAGAAGGAGTCCTATCGAGCCTTGTTGGCTCGTGGGACTCCTGAGGCAGCTGATGAGTACCGGCGGGCCAAGCGTGCCGCGGCTCGGGCAGTCACAGAGGCAAAAACTCGGGGTTGGGAGGAGTTCGGGGAGGCCATGGAGGAGGACTATCGGACGGCCTCAAAGAGATTCTGGCAAACCGTCCAACGCCTCAGGAGGGGGAAGCAGTGCTTCACCAACACTGTTTACAGTGCGGGTGGAGAGCTGCTGACTTCGACTGGGGATGTTGTCGGGCGGTGGAAGGAATACTTTGAGGATCTCCTCAATCCCACTGTCACGTCTTCCGAGGAGGAAGCAGAAACTGGGGTCCCAGAGGCGGACTCGTCCATCACCCTGGCTGAAGTCACTGAGGTGGTTGGCAAGCTCCTCGGTGGTAAGGCTCTGGGGGTGGACGAGATTCGTCCTGAGTACCTCAAGTCTCTGGATGTTGTGGGGCTGTCTTGGCTGACACGTCTCTGCAACATCGCGTGGCGGTCGGGGACAGTACCTGTGGAATGGCAGACCGGGGTGGTGGTCCCTCGGTATAAGAAGGGGGACCGGAGGGTGTGTTCCAATTACAGGGGAATCACACTCCTCAGCCTTCCCGGTAAGGTCTATTCCAGGGTACTGGAGAGGAGAATCCGACCGATAGTCGAACCTCGGATGCCTGGAGAAGGCATTCAACCGTGTCCCTCGTGGTGTCCTTTGGGGGGTGCTCTGGGAGTATGGGGTCCGGGGCTCTTTGCTAAGGGCTGTCCGGTCCCTGTATGACCGGAGCAGGAGCTGTGTTCGCATTGCCGGCAGTAAGTCAGACCTGTTCCCGGTGCATGTTGGACTTCCGCCAGGGCTGCCCTTTGTCACCGGTTCTGTTCATTATATTTATGGACAGAATTTCTAGGCGCAGCCAGGGGCCGGAGGGGGCCTGGTTTGGGAACCACAGGATTTCATCTCTGCCGTTTGCAGATGATGTTGTCCTGATGGCTTCTTCGAGCCAGGACCTGCAGCAGGCACTGGGGCGGTTTGCAGCCGAGTGTGAAGCGGCTGGGATGAGAATCAGCTCCTCCAAATCCGAGGCCATGGTTCTCGACCGGAAAAAGGTGGTTTGCTCTCTCCGGGTGGGTGGTGAGTCTCTGCCCCAAGTGGAGGAGTTCAAGTATCTCGGGGTCTTGTTCACGAGTGAGGGAAGGATGGAGCGGGAGATTGACAGGCGGATCGGTGCAGCGTCTGCAGTGATGCGGTCGCTGTATCGGTCCGTTGTGGTAAAGAAGGAGCTGAGCCAGAAGGCGAAGCTCTCGATTTACGGTCAATCTACGTTCCTACCCTCACCTATGGTCATGAGCTCTGGGTAATGACCGAAAGGACAAGATCGCGGATACAAGCGGCTGAAATGGGCTTCCTCCGCAGAGTGGCCGGGCGCACCCTTAGGGATAGGGTGAGGAGCTCGGTCACACGGGAGGAGCTCGGAGTAGAGCCGCTGCTCCTACACGTTGAGAGGAACCAGCTGAGGTGGCTCGGGCATCTGCTCAGGATGCCTCCTGGACGCCTCCCTAGGGAGGTGTTCTGGGCATGTCCCACCGGGAGGAGGCCCCGGGGAAGACCCAGGACACGCTGGAGGGACTATGTCTCTCGGCTGGCCTGGGAACGCCTTGGGGTCCCACCGGAGGAGCTGGAGGACGTGTCCGGGGTGAGGGAAGTCTGGGAGTCCCTGCTTAGACTGCTGCCCCCGCGACCCGGCCCCGGATAAAGCGGAAGAAGATGGATGGATGGATGGACTTTTTAAAGCCTTTGTTCCCCCTTTTTCATTAGCCCTCTGAAGTTGTATTTGGAGTCATTTGTGCAGGTTTGAGTAATATTTATTCTCCTGTATTCAAGACTTGTTTGTACAGTCTATGGTTAGATTGGAGCAATGAAGTGGACTGAGTGAGCGTGACGTAACCCATAGCGTTTGGCTCCAGTCAAATGAAGCTCATCGAGGCTAGGAGGTATAGGGACCTATTTGGAGCCAGATTCCATATTATGAATTCCGACAGAGTATCATAGCAACCAAAGAGCCGATACAGAGCGAGGACTGCCCATGCTCACTCTCCAATTGGAACGTGGTGGCTAACAGGTTAGCTATGTGTATATAAATAATAAACTGTATATATGTAAATATACAGTTTATGGCTCTACCCTCGTTTTCACCTCACCCTCTGTGACGCACTTAATCGGTGATGCGCGTAGGATCCGGCAGCGTGGCATAGTCCCTTTGTTGCAATAACATTTACAGTGACTTCTGTTCCCATCTTCTAACCCCAGAGTCAGCAGGCTCGCTTCTTCTATGAAGTTATTAGGTTTTAGATCAATATTGCACAACATAATGACTCCAGGGGTGTCATTATGTCATACTTCATACTTTGGATAATATAAAACACAATATTGATCTAAAATAACTTAAGAGAGAAGGGGGGAAATAACACTGCATTTGAAATTCAATCTTGCATAATACCTCTCCTTTATTGAGAATATATCAAGCCAACATAGCCTTTACAGTAAAAATAATAAATCGAGTTTGACTAGAATTGTTTTAGGCACTTACACGGTGTGCTATTTGGGAAAGGGAGGGCAAAATAAAAGCAAATATTAGACAGCAGTCCCACAGATTTCCATCATTTAAGTGTAGTTTTAGTGAATCATGTTAGATTTCCCACAATCCTTTGCTCGTCAACACAGAGCCAGCAGACACAGAGCAGTGGAAAAGAGTGAAAAGTGAGTCACAGAATCCACTCGTCCAACATTCACTCAACACCAGTTCAGCTCAAAAGGATTTGGTCAGTGGTCCATCTGCTGTTCTGTGACCTGTATATATGTGTGTGTATATGTACATATGAATAAGAACATGTTAACGCCAGCAAAAAATAGTATCATTAACTGTATTGGTTTCATAAGGTATGCCATTCTAGGGACTATGCCCCTGTCCTGGTCCCAGTCCCTGCTTCAGTCCCTGCTTCAGTCCCTGCTTCAGTCCCTGCTTCAGTCCCTGCTTCAGTCCCTGCTTCAGTCCCTGCTTCAGTCCCTGCTTCAGTCTTTAGATCTTGGTTGGTTAGTTTAGATGTTGGCTGCGTCCTGGTCCATGTTTCAGTCCTCTTAGTTTCAGTCCTCATTTTGATCTTGTCTGAGACCTACTTTAGTCTTAGTTTAGTTCTGGTCTGGTCCTGGTTCAGCCCTTGTTTATTTATGAGCCACTTCGCCAACAACACACAGGAGATAACCTACTGACCAAACACTGGAATACTCTGAACACTGTACACTCGTGCTTGGAGCCTGCGGTGGGCCCCTCAGTCTCTCTGTTAGAGTCACAGTGTTTTTAAGGAGAAGGAGGGGAAGGGAGGAGGATGGGGGTTCCACACTGACATCACGTGGGGGCCATGCCATGCCGAGCACGTCCATGCCAAGCGTTGCACCAATCGGCTTCTCTGAGCCCACCTACCTGCCCACCATCCACCAATGGGCTGGCTCGGTCTAACTGCCTGTCTGAGCACCGACCAATCAGACCACAGAATGGGGAAGAAGAGGAACAGATGGGAAACACACCTGGATTTGGAATAATACAAAACTTTGTGTCTGAAATCACCACATAAAGAATTAAATTGCTTTTGTAAAATATAAACTTAAAGTGCATAAGACAGGTGTTCATGTTTTTCCAATTCTGACTTGGTTTGGTGGATAGTACCTGTGCTAAATACTTATCATAGTTTTGCGTCAGGTAAGCGGCAGTTGATGAAGATGATTGAAAAAAAAAAGCACAAAAACACAGAAAAAGCTAAAGCTCTAAAACAGAAACCCTCTGCCTATGTCATCAACACTGAAAATGTATGGGCAAGGTAGGCATTTTGTTTGACTACACTTTTATTATGTTGAATGAGAATGTTTATTTACATTTATTAGTCCAAATATAATTATTTTGCAATTTAGACATGGATGTTATGGTTGCTAGGTAACAGTTATGGAATTACCTCTACGCATGTCATGCTGTCCATATCCAACCAGGAAGTAAAATGATAAGCTTCACTAAAATATATATATATATATATATTTTTAAAAAGGAAACGAGAAAAACTTTATATTGCATTAACATTGTACTAATCATGTAATTATGTAAACTATGGCTATGTCCAAATGTTCACACTATTCTCTACGGGGGCACTAATTGTGAAAAAGCAGTGCACTCAAAATTTCCCACAGTGCACCTCGAAAAGTAGTGGGCATCAGTGGTTACTGGACTGTTTAATATAGACCACAATGCATTGTGGGATTGTGAAAAACAATAGCAAGAGGCAGGTCTTTAACTGGACAACTGAAGCCGATAGAAGTGCAGGTTTATCGCACTGTTGATCCTGATTAGCTAGAGGTAGCCACTTCCCTTAGCTCGAGCTGTTAAAAGAGTGATAATTTCCACATCTCAGACCCAAAAACATAAATAATCAATTTATGGCTAGCAGACTTTTTTTTCTACCCAGACCCAGAGTCATGTGACCTGAATGGAGTAGACCAGGTCAGAGAGATTCGGACAGAATCCACTAAAGTGTGTGGACCTGTGTAGTGAGTGAGGGGTTAGGGGTTAGGGGCTAGGGGGACATACGGACACAGCCATTGTTTTAATGAAATTAGTCAAACCCGTCATATGCATTTTAAGATAATCCAGGCTGTTCTCCACCTGTCAATGACTGTATACACTGTATGATGTATACCTCATTGGTGTTCAAAATATGAATATTGTACCTTTGGTAAATCTCAAACAAACCAAACTAGTGAATGATTTCAGACACATCAACGCCATCCTACATTTCCCACAATCCCCTGGTAAGTGGGTGTTACCTGCAGACAGCTGGGACTGGGACCTCCTGCGAGATCCCGAGGGAGTCCTGGAGGTGGTGGAGAGGGTAGAGAGGGTGGAGCCCGCACTGCTGGCTCTAGAGATCGGCAGAGGACCAGGGGTGGAAGGGGGAGAGTCCAGCTGAGAGAAGGGGTAGACAGGGAGATTAAAATGCAAGCTTCTATATAAAAAACATTCCACATGTGTCATTCAAAGTAGTGTAAATAATCATGGAAACAAATATCTTTGACTGGTCATGTATGTGTTATTAAGTGCAATTAAAAAAGGTTGCCACATAAAATGCACTACTTTTGACCAGACAAAGGTGTGTGAACTGTAGAAACAGTCTCATGAAGTGTTTTGAGATGGGTGGGTTTAGCTGAATATGTCATGTCAATGTGAGTGTTGAGGGAAACCATTAAAAGCAAAAGTGACAAGCTTAATGCCATACTGTGGAACATTCCAGGTAGCTAGGTAGGTAGGTATCTCTTTTTAAGCTCTGCAATATTTTTCCAGCTGAAACATAGGTGAATTATATCAAGAAGTAATATTTGCGTTACCTCTACACTGTCGTGGGTGGGCGAGGACGAGGTTGAGGAGTTCTCGTGTTTCCGTGAAGACACAGAGGAGCTGAGTTCGACCGTCCGAACTCTCTGAGCAAACTTCAGCGAACAAACAGACTCGCTCATGTTCGATGATAAAGGGGAAACCTGAAACATAAAATATATAAAAGTGTCGCATTTTTAACATGTGTAGTGCTTTGAATCATTTGAATTCTGTTTTCTGAATTGAGTTATTGCAGAAACCAGCTCACTGCAATAAGAATCTTTAGCCAGCAGGGGGTAGTCCTCTTTCAAACCTCCACATGTAGACCATGCTGTAAATTCTAATGAAAACCAAGAGCTAACTGGACTTGAAGTTTGTTTTTGAGAAGTGATTGAAGTATGACAATTTAAGGTGGAACTTTACCTGTAGAGGGTTCACCACCTGCTTGTCTCCATGGAGACTATCGCTTTTCCTAAAAAGATCCACAGTATAGCAACTGTCTCCATGGAGTCAAGTAGAAAGCAATTTTAGGCTAGATCTGTAGATAGGCAATCCCATTCACAGCAAGAATCCAACTTATTTTTTGTGCAATGAAAAGACCTCCAATTGAATAAATGCATTTCAGCCAGGAGAATGCAGTCTGGCATTGAACCTAAGAAATAACATCTTGGTAGCACACCCTACTGGTTGCACTTTGAAATTGGAAGAAAGTCTTACAATGACTGAAAATGTAATCATTGCATATAATTTGAAGATTACAATCTTATATTTGTGTTTTGTAAATCTGTAAATATTATTAATACATTATCCAATCACTTTCCTATTGTTAGCATTTTATTATAGAATAGATCATGAATGAATCATTTTATTAGTTCATTAGTTACATTTGTCTTGCTCCCTAATATTCTCTGCACTGACCTGGACCATCATGAGTGTCTTGCTGTCCCCACTCAGAGAGTCCTGTAACAGATATGTGAGGCGAGAATTTCTAAAGGGGATGTGGGCGTGTTTGCTCCGCAGCGCGTTGATGACATCACCGAGTGCTGACAGAGACTTGTTGATGCACTGAGCTTCTCGGAGCCGGCTGCCCTCTGCGCCGGATTTACTGATGCGCTCCGAGCCTGCCAAGTCCACCAGGTTTAGCTTACCTACACAATAGAGATACAAATGTGACATCAGGGTCCAGTAGACAAACATCCCAGAGACACCAATAGCAGTAAGGGATTTTACCTTACCTCCAGCTGAAATCTAAATTAAATCATGGGTCAAAGAGCCTTAAGAAGTACAAGCTTCACCTGTGCTCAGGTCTCTGCACTGGCTCCTGTGGCTCAGAGAATAGACTTTAAAGCAGCTGTGGTGCTAGGCCGTGGAGTGACTTGTACTCAAGTAAAGTACATCTACCTCATGTTAGTGCCATATGAACCATCTCTCACACTGAGGATTTAAGGGACCAACCTCCTGCTGGTGCCCAGAGCCGGGACTAAGCCGGGACTAAGCCGGGACTAAGCCGGGACTAAGCCGGGACTAAGCCGGGACTAAGCCGGGACTAAGCCGGGACTAAGCCGGGACTAAGCCGGGACTAAGCCGGGACTAAGCCGGGACTAAGCCGGGACTAAGCCGGGACTAAGCCGGGACTAAGCCGGGACTAAGCCGGGACTAAGCCGGGACTAAACATGGGGAATCATGTTCTCAGTTTTATGCAGCTAAAACCTGTAACAGTCTTCCTGAAGATGTGAGTCAGGCCTCTACTTCGACAATGTTTAAATCCAGGTTCCAAATGGTTTGGTTTAGCTATGCACATGATTGAAAGGTTTTTATTCTGCCTTTTCTCTTTTAATGTTCATTTTATGATGACTATTTATGTTTCGATTTGTTTATACTGTGATTTTAATGTGTTCCTTATTCTGTAAAGCACTTTGAATTACTTTGTGTACCCATTGTGCTTGCCTCGAAGCTGGATTCTCCCCTGATAAGACTGAGCTCAACAGCAACCCATTTACCTTTCCCACAGAACTGATGAAAACAAAACATTAGTTTCTTTCTGGAAGGCTAATGCAGGAGAAGTTTATTTGCCATGAGTACAGGACCTGGAGACATGAACACTACGACTATGCTTCCACTGTAGGGAGTATTATACCCACTGATGACATAGGCCAAATAACAAGGACCAGGCTGGTTTCCATGGTGCAGTAATGTTCATATCAGTAGTAAGTTAAGAAATTATGAATTTCACACAAGTCATTGTATTGTTGCTGTAGTACCTTGCGTGTGCGTGGCAGTGGTGGAGTTGTACCCAGACACAGTGATGATGAGCAGAGCGTGAGAGCGAGAGCTGTGTTCATTCAGGTTTGTACAGGCCGTGGCTCTGTTCATGTGACCCAACTCAAATACCTGCAACACAACATCACAAGTTGCATACATATGGAGACCCACAAATAAAAACCTCCCAAACAAGAGCATGTGAGCGAAATTTGATAACATTTAATAAATAAATCATTCATTCATTCATTCATTTAATACACATAAATTAGCTTTATTATTTCTAAAAGTCTTCTGTCATTCTGTTGTTTAGAAAGAGATGCTTGTGTCTCAATGCTAATGGTAATGCCAATTTTGAGGCATAATAAATTTGAAAACGCCACAAACTTTAATAGGTTGTTCATTTTAAGTTTAACGATTTTAATAAAAGTGACTGTTAGCTTGGAGACACAGTGAGCCATCTAGCCATCATGCTGCTGTGGACTTAGCAATGATTAGGACAGGGCTTTTTAGAGCAGATCATCATCAAGCTACACCTTTATTAATCCCACATGGGCATTAGGCTGACAATCATGTTTCAATTCAAATTTACAAAAGGGCCACAAGATTGATCGCAATCAAAACGAAATCGCAATTTGAATGGACAGAATTTTTAAGCACCATAATTTCCTCCTCAAACAACAAAATCGGTGTTATTCTTCATACAATCTGCTAACCCTGTAGTTTAGATCTGTACAAACATGTTCTGAATTGAGATTCTTGTATTAGTTTGTCAGTTCACATTTCAGTCTTTTTGAGTTTAAAGGATGTGTTTAAAATGTGAACTTTGAACTTGAATTTTGAAAAACTGGAAATCTAATTTAATTCCAATGCTCTGGAAAAAACAAATGGATGTTTTTCTCAAATCGCTCAGCCCTAATTTGCTCTTAATTATGCTGTTAATCACTCAATAAGCAGCCCAAAAAGAACCAACGATCAACTGTCTGACCCTGTTAATATCCTCAGGACTCTCCACAGTGATCTTGGTGAGTCCGGGGACGTAGAGCTGTCCGCTGCCGTCAGGGTGCATCTTAATGTCCAGCTTCTCTGTCGGATTGTCCCCCAGCAAATTCCTGAAGAGGAAAAACATATTTAAGATCAGAGAAAGATAAATGTACACAGCTGACTTAAAGTATAGTTTCATTCATTTTGATTGTTGTCACAATATCAAAATTTCAAACTTGATACTAAGGCTACGCCATACTGATTACGATACCACGATGATGGTCACATTTTTTCTATAGCGCTTTTCCACCTTCAAGGCACTCAAAGCGCTTTACAACAAGGAACCACTCACCCATTCACACACACATTCATACACCAGTGTACGCATGATGAACACTTTAAGACAATAGAATGTGATTTTCAGCATTAAATGGTAGTACTTTATTAATATTCCCATCTGTGTAATCCCTCAGTGGTCCAGGTAGATTCCGTAGAGGTCCATGGGTGTATACTAGTCTATGTGTTTTATACTTGTTCTGGTACAGCTCAAGATCATTCTAAAGCCATTCAGGAAAGCTTCATTTCTGTCCTATGTAATGGGACTTTTTCAGTGTTCATACCTGCACAAATGAGTATCTAGTTTCAATACTAGTTTTAGTATTGATTAGTATCAGATTCTTCAACTGATTTTTCATCCCATTTTGTACTGGAAAATCTAGATTTTTAGCTGAAGCCCATTAATTTATGGAAACACTTAAAATGCACTGTAACTTTTCTGGTGGAGGGTCCCACATATACTTGTCTCTATGGAGATGTAATTGCTTTGTCAAGATTGTTCAACAAGTATGGCATTACAGTGCTTCCTCCTTTATCACAACGGTTACGTTCTAAAAATAGCCCGCAATAGGCAAAATCCACAAAATAGTCAGCATTATTTTTTACATTATATATGTTTTAAGGCTGTAAAATGCCTCACCACACACTTTTCTCAGATTTCTCTCTTGTTTAAATACTCCTCGATGATCACTTTAAATTTGTTGTTCACGTGCCCCTGCTCCAGCAGTATCTACAGAGGCTGCCTATCCGTGCAGAGAAACACTTTTAATTTTGAAATTTGTTGGTGCAGAACGCTTCATCAACATTGTGGGTTTTGTTGGGGAAAAAACTTGCAAATATACAGCACTTCAGAGTCACACTGCTAGCGATTGAACTTTTATGTAAATGTAACCCTAATATATTGTTCTCACCAGTCTCTTGAGGCTGTGGGTTTGGCGGATTACAGTTGGATTTAATATCTCATCTCATGCGCGCCCTAGTTGAGTCAACTTACATTTTTATCAGTCCACTCCTCAGGTCCCAAGTGGGACCCAGTATTATTATGAAGAAAGTAAATAATGTATTCAACATAATATAATAAATAATATTAATAATATATTATTGTTATAAATTTGGCTGAACACATCCTGTACTGTACAGGAGACTGATTGACAATGGTCTACAGTCCCTTAGCCAATCAGGACACAGAACACAATGCAATGTAAAAAAAAAAGCATGCAAAATTGCACACACAAAAAAGCGAAACAGCAAGACCGCGAAAGATGAACCGTGATATAGCGAGGGACAACTGTACACTTATCTCCATGGAAACAAGCAGGTGATGAAAAGAAGGCTGATCTGTGGATAGAACAACCTGCTCACAGTAAAAATACACGTTTTAACGACAACAGTAATCGCATAAATGCAAACTGGATAAAATTGGATAAGTTTAATGCCATACTGGGAAACATTCCAGGTAAAGCTTTAATTTCTCCAGAGACACACATGTAGCATGGTTCAATAAAAATTAAGTGTTTGTTTATGATTTATGAAGGCTATTAAAATGTAGCATTACCTTTTAGCCAACATGAATCATACTACTGCTGCCAAATACTTTCTGAAATCGTACTTTGTGTGAAAGCCATTATATAAGAAAACAGAAGATTTAAAAAGTTCAACAAGCCTATAGAGAATTATGTACATTCTCCTTTGCTACATCAATATAATGTTCCAGATAATCGGCTTAGTAAACATACACATTAAGCTCTATATCTAGCTCTACAAATCCAACATTTCAAGAAGAGCAGAGGATTACAACCGTTTATAATCTGAACACAAGGTTAATGTTATCACTCAAACTGTGCACTTCCCGTCTCCCGATGTGACCTGCTGTTCCCATGGCGATTTACAGATGTGCTGTGATGTAATCACTGGACAGATGTGAACTAGCTGACCCCGCCTTTATGTAACAACCGCTTTAGGGCTGAGTCATACACAAGCAGCACACGCCTTCCACACACCGACCTGGACCAGTGGAATCAGGTCTTGGAAACTGCTTTTTGTTGTACTGGTTTAGTTTCATTTCATCATGGTAATCAAGTTGGTATTTGGTGAAAAAAACTTTGGCAACCACCGAAAAATAGGCCTGTGTCATTTCTTTCAAAAAACACCCAAACTGATAATCTAAAAATTGTGTTATAGATTGGTTTTCCATACTTCCAATATTAATCTTTATGGTTTAAAGTCCTTTCAACTGACAACAATCACATCTATGGTGTTGAATAGCACCACTTTTTGTTTTATGTGGACAGGCCCAATAATTACAGAGATATTAACCATAAACCAGCTCAACAGTAAATTTTACCTGAGGATTCTGACCCATCTCCAGCTCAGGTTAAACTAGAGGGATTGCAGGCAACTGTGAGGTCACGTGAACAAACATAAGTGAAAGATTTTTTTCACAATAGCTTCAAAAAGTGGAGCCATTATACAACCCCAAAGATGATGTCAGTAGAAAAACATTTAAAGCCATAACATTAATGTGACAGGTTTGTGGAGCCAATCCATAAAAAATAATGAGAAGGTTCAACATTTGTGGATATTAGAAGCCTAGAATGTGAACCCAACCCATTACAACTGCATAAGGTCGTAGTCATTTTCCTTCTTTGCATTCGTTATCCTGTGAACAGCCCTGACCTCAGAGTCTCGTTGTAGATCTCCACCATGCTCACAGAGATGGTGTAGTCCCAGTCTGCCGCCTTCTCCGTCACCTCCGAGAACAGCAGTTGCAGAGCACGCTGGTTTATACCGGGGTTTTCAGGTACACCCTGAAAATGGATTGAGTTAGATGGACATAAAGAGGTTTTCTTTGTTATGGCAATTGTCCAAGAGTAGTTTTTGAGTTAATTGTCAAGTAAACGTGTTTGAAAGTACTTACTAAACTATAATATCAACTAAACTAAAGTACAACAATCATGAATCACTTTTTATCACAGTTTGGCAGGGGGTGCAACTTAAACGTTGATGCGAGTTATATGTGAAATTATTTAAATATATAATTTCACATCTTCCTTATTGCCACAATGACAACCACGCAAGGGCACTCTCTAAGCTCGAGTACAATTATGTACTATTCCTGTATGATTGAAAATTTCAACATTACGGTAATTTAAAAGACATCTGGAAAAGACTGAACAAAAATGTCCCCTAAAAGAAAATCATATCCTGCTGAGTCTAATGACAGCCACACGGATTGGAAGGGGTGCTTCTTCTACATCTGGGGTTGGCAGAGTTTTTCCAGAAGCGACACCGAGGATGAAGAATTCAATGTATTTAGTAATTCGGAGTGAGATCGAGAGTAAACTTGTTAGCTTGTTTTTTTTGCTTTAGTTATCTGGTTAACGGTTAATATCTTACGTTAACATACAAGACACATATTCAGTTTGTTGTGTATGCTTGATGTAGCTGAATAAATATAAATGTGTTACATTAGCGTGCTGTACTGCTATTCAGTATGTTGTTCTCCATTTTATTGTTATTATTATAACTTTCCTTTAAAGATAAAATGTCTGTTCTTGGTCTTGAATTTTGTAAAATAAAATTCCCCAAATAGAGGTGGTGGTCCCTCTGTATAAGAAGGGGGACCGGAGGGTGTGTTCCAATTACAGGGGAATCACACTCCTCAGCCTTCCCGGTAAGGTCTATTCCAGGGTACTGGAGAGGAGAATCCGACCGATAGTCGAACCTCGGATTCAGGAGGAGCAGTGTGGTTTTCGTCCTGGTCGTGGAACACTGGACCAGCTCTATACTCTCCATCGGGTCCTCGAGGGCTCATGGGAGTATGCCCAACCAGTCCACATGTGTTTTGTGGATCTGGAGAAGGCATTCGACCGTGTCCCTCGTGGTGTCCTTTGGGGGGTGCTCTGGGAGTATGGGGTCCGGGGCTCTTTGCTAAGGGCTGTCCGGTCCCTGTATGACCGGAGCAGGAGCTGTGTTCGCATTGCCGGCAGTAAGTCAGACCTGTTCCCGGTGCATGTTGGACTCCGCCAGGGCTGCCCTTTGTCACCGGTTCTGTTCATTATATTTATGGACAGAATTTCTAGGCGCAGCCAGGGGCCGGAGGGGGCCTGGTTTGGGAACCACAGGATTTCATCTCTGCCGTTTGCAGATGATGTTGTCCTGATGGCTTCTTCGAGCCAGGACCTGCAGCAGGCACTGGGGCGGTTTGCAGCCGAGTGTGAAGCGGCTAGGATGAGAATCAGCTCCTCCAAATCCGAGGCCATGGTTCTCGACCGGAAAAAGGTGGTTTGCTCTCTCCGGGTGGGTGGTGAGTCTCTGTCCCAAGTGGAGGAGTTCAAGTATCTCGGGGTCTTGTTCACGAGTGAGGGAAGGATGGAGCGGGAGATTGACAGGCGGATCGGTGCAGCGTCTGCAGTGATGCGGTCGCTGTATCGGTCCGTTGTGGTAAAGAAGGAGCTGAGCCGGAAGGCGAAGCTCTCGATTTACCGGTCAATCTACGTTCCTACCCTCACCTATGGTCATGAGCTCTGGGTAATGACCGAAAGGACAAGATCGCGGATACAAGCGGCTGAAATGGGCTTCCTCCGCAGAGTGGCCGGGCGCACCCTTAGGGATAGGGTGAGGAGCTCGGTCACACGGGAGGAGCTCGGAGTAGAGCCGCTGCTCCTACACGTTGAGAGGAACCAGCTGAGGTGGCTCGGGCATCTGCTCAGGATGCCTCCTGGACGCCTCCCTAGGGAGGAGGGGGGCCGGGAGGAGGCCCCGGGGAAGACCCAGGACACGCTGGAGGGACTATGTCTCTCGGCTGGCCTGGGAACGCCTTGGGGTCCCACCGGAGGAGCTGGAGGACGTGTCTGGGGTGAGGGAAGTCTGGGAGTCCCTGCTTAGACTGCTGCCCCCGCGACCCGGCCCCGGATAAGCGGAAGAAAATGAATGAATGGATGGATGGATGGATGGAAATTCCCCAAATAATGTGACTTATAGTCCAGTGCGACTTATGTTTTTTTCTTCATTATTATGCATTTTTTGGCTGGTACAACTTACTCTGGAGTGACTTATAGTCTGGAAAATACGGTACTGAGAAAAACATGTGTCCTCTATCTGCAGGTTAAATTTCTGGCAACACAGGTTCAGTTCTGATTTTCGTATCTTTGTTAAAACGGTAAAAGCACTGCTAAACAAGTTCCTTAGGTAAAAAGTCAACCAGTGAAGTACATTCACTACAAGACAAGATCAAACATCTGAATAAATGGTATTTCACATTAGCATTTGGTTACCTCCATGGTGTAGGTTTTCCCTGACCCTGTTTGTCCATAGGCAAAGATACAAACGTTAAAGCCGTCAATACAGGAAGTAACCAGGGACTGAACTTCCTGGAACACCTGCTCAAAATCAGAAGACAGAACAAAAAATGTAGGAATAATTGAGTCTAAAAAAATACATTCTGTAATTTAAACCTCTTCTGACCTCCTCCTGTGTGGATTTTGGAGGGAAGACCCGGTCCAGTTCAAAGGTCATGACTTTGCCCTTGTTGGAGAGGTAGAGGAGGGAATCATCATCTGAGTCGAAGCTGAGCATGCTCTTAGCATCAGAGGAGTCCTGCTCCTCCTGACTGACTGGGCGCACGCGGCAGAACACACGGATGTTTCCTTAAAATATGACGGTAAAGAATGAGAAAAGTGAACCAGTAACTAGGGATGTAACAATATACAAATCTCTACAATATTTTCACAATATGAATCTCACTGTACTATATCAATTACAATATTTTGTGGGGGTATAAAATGTGAATATGCAATTTCTTTCTTTTAAAATGTCTTGACAAGCCTTTGGTTCTTCTAGATTCAAACACAGTGTAGAAGGAACTGACTGCTCAGGTGAACTACAGTCATGGGCTTTGATGCAGAGTCTCTATGGCAACTGATGACACCAGCCTGTGCCTCTGGTATTAACTCCCATGTGAACAGAGCAGCAGTGCTAAATTAGCATACAATCTGATATTAAAGCCACAGTAGATATGTACATAAAAATAGGAAGGAGAAAAAAAATCATGTTTTTAGTTTATGTTTGTTGCACTGAAAGATACATCCATCCTCTGAGCAGACTTGCACTTCCTGACTTCTTTGGTCTAGAGGAGGGCCTCATCCTGCTTGATCAATATTTTCGTTTCCTTTAACTATAATCTCCCACAATATGGCAGAAAACACAATCCATCTCCATAGAGAATGTTCCGGAGTATGGTTTTAACTTTCCATTTCTATGGAATCCTGCATGTGACCTCCTCCAGAAAGTGACATACTGTACCTTTAACATTTTGAAGTCATAATTCATAATTCAGTTACCACATTTTTCCACAGTGTGTTGCATGGTCCATAGACTACTGACATGAACACTAGACCATGGAAACACGCACGCACACTCAGTTTCACAGACATCTCATGTGTTTGGTCTTTCACCTTTAAGCCGGACGAGCTCGTTGTGGCATTTCTTCCTCAGGTTCATTTCTCGTTTGTATTTCCGCAGCAGCTCCTGGTTTGTGCTGCTCACTTCACTGATCACCTGACAAATCTAAACACAGAACACATTTAGAAAAGTCTACACACATAACACATTTGGACAAGTCTACATACAGACCTTTAAATGATACTGCACATTTTAAAATGGTTTACTGTGATTATCCTGCATTATTTTTTAATCGCATCAGTGGCATAAAGTATTTTTACTTATTATTATATGTAATCACAATATTTCTTCGTAGCGATACATCATGTTTAGAAATGTGTTATGGTGACAGGCCTACTCTCAAGTACACATTTTGAGTCCTCTTTCCAACACTATATGAATGACATGGTGCCATACCTCCTGCTTGGCCTCTGCGATGGCCTTGTCCAGCATAAAGGGGAACTCCTGCACCTGTCTCTTCAGACTGTTGTAATCACTGGTGAGAGTCCTGAGAGCTGGCTGCAAACTCAGCAGGTTCATACGCACTCCTGAAATCACAATGTACAAACTCATTAGAGATCATTCAGTTTTATTAAAATAATGAATGTCATCATTTTAAAAAGTAAATGTTAAATGTTACTAAGGTTAACCAGAACTGACTATAAATGTCCGGTTTCAATCATGAATTCTTAAAATTACTATGCAACACAGCATTCTCTTCAAACAACAAAACCTCATTTATTCTTGTAAAAAAAAAAAAAAAAAAAAAAAAAAGCACATGTCCCTCCATGTGTGCTGTGTTATTTTGATCCAGAATGGAAACTGGAGCTATTAACATGCCGTCCTCCCCAGACGCAGCATGTAAACAAAGAGGCTTACAGTGTAAAAATTCTAACAGAGGTGGGCTATATTGTTTTTTGACCCAGGAATGACAAAAAATATGAACTTTTAAATGCTCTAAAACTGCTTTTGGCTTTACATGGCATTAATCAATTTGACTTGTGATGCATGCCATCTTTTTTCAGACAATCTCATAAATATGACTCAGAAAACAGTCCGTTGAGGCATTTCTATGTTATACAACACAGTTGCAATGTTCAGAAAGAAGATGGGAGAACGCTGTGTGTGTAAGAGCAGGGGAGTGTGGGGAAGAGCTACTGTCTGTGGCTGCTGCTGGAGACACAGCAGTGCGGACACAGGCATGTAACAAAATGAGAGGAGAGTTAGGAGGAAATATCAATATAAATTAATAAAACATAATAAAGTATAAGTGTGATAGTGGATTTCCTCTAGCAGTCTATATTAAGTGTATATTATAAAAACTGTTCTCAATATTTATTTTCACAAAATACAAAGCTGAGCTGTAAATCATTAAAGCTGAGCTGTAAATCACTAAACTAAAACCCTTCAGTGTTTGTTCTTTAATTTATTCGAATGTTTCAAGTTAATATCAGCAGTGTTGTATAGTTTGTTTAGTTTGTCCATTAGCAGGGAAAATTTGTATTTTTTTTTTTTTTCTGTGACTCAAATGTATCAAAATCGTATGCATATTGTGACCCATATCAAATTGTGGAAAAACTGTATGATGGCATCCTGAGTAAAAATATATGATGTACTGCATACACTAGTAATTCAATTAAGGTTGCTGTTATTAATCATAATATAAAGTAGAATGACAGTACTAGAGGAACTTACACTCACCTGAAGGATTATTAGGAACACCATACTAATACGGTGTTTGACCCCCTTTCGCCTTCAGAACTGCCTTAATTCTACGTGGCATTGATTCAACAAGGTGCTGAAAGCATTCTTTAGAAATGTTGGCCCATATTGATAGGATAGCATCTTGCAGTTGATGGAGATTTGTGGCATGCACATCCAGGTCACGAAGTTCCCTTTCCACCACATCCCAAAGATGCTCTATCGGGTTGAGATCTGGTGACTGTGGGGGCCATTGTAGTACAGTGAACTCATTGTCATGTTCAAGAAACCAATTTGAAATGATTCGAGCTTTATGACATGGTGCATTATCCTGCTGGAAGTAGCCATCAGAGGATGGATACATAGTGGTCATGAAGGGATGGACATGGTCAGAAACATTGTTCAGGTAGCCCGTGGCATTTAAACGATGCCCAATTGGCACTAAGGGACCTAAAGTGTGCCAAGAAAACATCCTCCACACCATTACACCACCACCACCAGCCTGCACAGTGGTAACAAGGCATGATGGATCCATGTTCTCATTCTGTTTATGCCAAATTCTGACTCTACCATTTGAATGTCTCAACAGAAATCGAGACTCATCAGACCAGGCAACATTTTTCCAGTCTTCAACTGTCCAATTTCGGTGAGCTCGTGCAAATTGTAGCCTCTTTTTCCTATTTGTAGTGGACATGAGTGGTACCCGGTGGGGTCTTCTGCTGTTGTAGCCCATCCGCCTCAAGGTTGCGCGGGTTGTGGCTTCACAAATGCTTTGCTGCATTCCTCGGTTGTAACAAGTGGTTATTTCAGTCAACGTTGCTCTTCTATCAGCTTGAATCACTCAGCCGATTCTCCTCTAACCTCTAGCATCAACAAGGCATTTTCGCCCACAGGACTGCCGCATACTGGATGTTTTTCCCTTTTCACATCATTCTTTGTAAACCCTAGAAATGGTTGTGCGTGAAAATCCCAGTAACTGAGCAGATTGTGAAATACTCAGACCTGTCTGAGTATTTCAGTCTATATCAGTCTATATCAGTCTGGCACCAACAACCATGCCACGCTCAAAATTGCTTAAATCACCTTTCTTTCCCATTCTGACATTCAGTTTGGAGTTCAGGAGATTGTCTTGACCAGGACCACACCCCTAAATGCATTGAAGCAACTGCAATGTGATTGGTTGATTAGATTATTGCATTAAGGAGAAATTGAACAAGTGTTCCTAATAATCCTTTAGGTGAGTGTATGTTGTCAACATAGTCACTTTAGTCATTGTCAACGGATCAACAGTATGTCCCTACAGGCCCACCATAGCAGTGTTTACCATATCACTTGGTGTATTCATTTCATTTTCAATGAATGTATTCTGGTAATTATACAGCAGTACAGAAAAGAAAACATGCTTTACCACAGTAGATGTTAATTTATAATTTTATGAACCCTTTACACATTATATGCACCGTAATGTATTTAATCTTAAATAAGATTCATGTGCAGTGTTTTTCTGACCTGCGAGGTTTTGGTGTACTGCTTTCATTTCGCTCTCCGCTCTGATAAATGCCTCTTCAATCACACGGTTCTTCTCCTCCTCCAGATTCTGCATCTCCGCCTCTAGTCGGCCCTGTGCTCGCTCCATCTCACCCTCGTACACCAGGATCTGTGGGGAAAAAACATTAAAGCAGATATATTATGTTTGTGTCTGCTATATAATTATAATCTATGACACCCACGGATTATCATGTTATAATTTGCACATTTTAAATCGCAATATTCATCTAAAATGACTTAATAAAAGAAACAAGCCCTCTGACTTCCACATTAGAAAACTGGGGTGCCCAATGGGAGCTGACATTGCAATAAACGTCATCACAGTGGATAGCTGCACATCACACAAGTGAGCAGCAGATTTATTTTTCTTCAATTTGTACCAAAATGACTACACGTTACTGCCAAATCCTTAAGAAAATGAAATTAAGAAACTAAAATTGAAGAACAAAGTAAGTCACAGTGGGCGTGTACAGGTGGCGGTGAAAACAGGGATTGATCTGCAATATCTTGAAAATAAGCAATTAAAGATTACTGAAACATGCACTAATCACTCCAAATACAACTTTGATGTTATTGCTTAGCCTAGAATGTTCCACAGTATGGCATCAAACTTATCAATAACCATGGAGAAAAGAAAATGGCACTACTAGCCCAAGTGACAGATCAGATCTGTAGAAAGGCGATTCTGCTGATAGTAAGAATGCATGTGTTTTAAAGGATTTATGAACAATTAAAACACATGTGATTGAAAAATGTTATGCTGCAGAACATTCCAGGCAAAGCACCCACATCTTCATGAAAGACCACCAAACCTCCCCTAGCAATAGAACTAATGCTGGTGTAACACGTGTAAAATGAGTACTCTTTACACTACACAATCCAGTAGGATATGGGTCACATCACAGTTTACAATGACCAGGTTCACAGAAGGAGAAGACTGGGGGCTACATTCACAATAAGATCAGACCTTAGACAGTCTATGAATGACCTCAGTGTGGCCCACAGCTTTAGTGAGTGAATGATGCAAATGCTGGAGGCATGCAGGAAACAGAAGAGGAACTGAATACAGGGTCAAGTGTGTAATATCAAACATGTACAACATTATGAAGCTTACAAAATAATAAGTACAAAGAAATCGTACATGACAAATGATGTACTACAAATGTTATTGTTTAGTATGGCAGTGCTTCTCTTCACTCTGCAGTTTGAGCATTTTTTTTTTATTTAGAGTCAAATCTATATATGTTTTTGTCTTGCTTTTGGTTATTTAGAAAAGCTACATTAACCTACCAATCTGGGCCCTTAGCTCGCCTGCGTTCTCAGCTCGCCTGTGTTCTCAGCTCGCCTGCGTTCTCAGCTCGCCTGCGTTCTCAGCTCGCCTGCGTTCTCAGCTCACCTGCGTTCTCAGCTCACCTGCGTTCTCAGCTGGGTGCAGGTGCGTTGGGAGTCATGAAGCTGTGTCTCCAGCTCTCTCAGGAGCTGTCTCTGCACTGACACCTGCTCTTGAAGAGCAGAGTTCTTCCCCTGGAGCTCAGATATGACCTTATGAGAGTCTGCTGACTGCACCTCCACCGTCTGAGTGACATACTGCGGACAGAGAAAGGACATGTGAGGCTATTCACATTAAAGCAAGCTTAGACGTTACCTTTTGTTATTTGATTATATTTAGCTTGATAAAATTATTTTTGTAAGTTATTGTTGGAAAGCATATTTTTTGCGTAATTATAACAAATGTTTGACCTGCTCCTGCTACTTTCACGTCTTTATCTTTATTAAGCTCTGTATGGGCATTTGTTATTTTAATTCTGAGCACTCGCATACCTCTCAGTGTGGGACGCTCCTGCTTTGTTCTGCTCTTAAGGAAATGGGTTTTATCATACTCTGGAGGGGTTGGTTTTATTTGTGAATGCAAATGGCCCCAACAGGAGTTTGATTACACAATCACAGCTGCTCGAATTAAATTAATACAAACAGACTCGATCAGACAGGGTTCCAAATAGCATCACAGGCAGGCCACAGTGTTACTATCCAGTGACCCCCCCACCCTGACTCTAGGGGGCGCTGTGTGTTCCCTCACCTTGACTCTGGGGAGTGCTGTGTGTTTCCTCACCATGACTCTGGGGGGCACTGTGTGTTCTCTCACCATGACTCTGGGGGGTGCTGCAGCCTGTGTGTTCCCTCACCTTGACACTAGGGGGTGCTGTGGCCAGTGTGTTTCCTCAACTTGACTCTAGGGGATGCTGTGGCCTGTGTGTTCCCTCACCTTGACTCTAGGCAGCGTTGTGTGTCCTCTTACCTTGACTCTAGGGGGCGCTGTGGCCTGTCGGTGCAGCTCGTCCTCACACTCCTGTATCCTCAGGCTGAGTTTGTGCTCTGCCTCAGTCTGGCTGCGCTCTGACTCCTGCAGTTGTCTTGTGGTCTGGTCCAGCTCTCTGTGAAGAGTCTCCACCTTCTGGCTCTTCTCCTGCAGGTCTCTCTCCAGCTCCACCAAACGCCGCTCCCTCTGCCGTGCCTGGCTCTCCCAACGGGTGACCTCCCTCTGAAGGGACTCTGCATTCTGGGACACAGGGGACAGTCAAGATGTTAGTATGTCTTATAGTTTAAACAAAAGCAAATGCATTATTATCATTTAGAGTTGATCTACATCACTTTCTGACTGGCCACTTGCTCGTCTCCATATAAATGTACTCGATGTTTGGATCAATAAAACTACCCGTAAATTAATATATGCAAGACTCGCAACTTTAATGCCAAACTATGGAACATTTCATGCTAAGCATCTCCATAGCTACAAGAGCATGGTGGACTCCCGTTACATAGTTACCTGGCTGTGGGAGCAGATGGGGCAGTTGTTGGAGGCGGGTTCTGAGCTCTTGCATATTTTCAGCTCCTGCTTCAGACGCTGATTCTCGACCACCAGCCGCTCCAACTGCTTCTCCAGGTCTGTCGCCCCCTGCAGGACAAACGGATGACAAGGGGGACTGAGCACTGAAACTACCCACAACCACATTTCAAATAGAGCTGCTGGGCAGTGGGCAGTGGGCAATACCTGGAGTACTAAAAGGAAGAGTAAGGAGGGACGGGGTCTGGAGTAATAAGGAACAGTGTGATTGGTCTAGCAGGGCAGTCTCTTGTGATGTCACCAACTACTTGAAATTGCAAAGGCCACTGAAGGCAACACACACTTCAGCGTAGGTGTTTTTGACCAGAAAGATGCAAATGTATCTAGTTTGCACTTAAGTTGCCAAAATGACTAAGAACAGTAGATAATGTTATTTCCAACACCATATACAGTGGTCCCTCGCTATATCGCGGTTCACTTTTCCAGATTGTAAAAAAAATGCAAAATTGCACAAAAACAATGTATCGCACATTGTGTTCTGCATCCTGATTGGCTGAGGGACATGCCCATCTCCTGTACAGTACAGAATGCGTTCCGCCAAATTTACATAAATGTTCTATGCTAGCAGTGTGACTCAAACACCGAGGCATCAAGAACACATTGAATGCCTCTACTTGGATGCCTCTAGTTGGTTGCCTTTACATTTGTGGACAAATGTACATCATCTTGACGGCCGTCTAGAGCGTCCGTTGGAGGCGAGTGCCTTTGGATGTTTTGTTTTCCCTGTGTCTTTGTGAACACTGCAGATTGAGAGTGGCTTTAGTGTGTTTATTACATAAAACCCATCAGCGGAGGTGATCAGCTCTGTGGTGGTATGTCTGTATCTAGCTGGGACTAGCCTTTACGCCTTTAGTCGGTGCGCCCGGCATAATTAAGTTGCCGCTAGTTTGTGGCTGATGTTCTTCTACTTGTTCTGGATAATGACGTTGCTTTGTCACTGGAGCGTAGTCTCTCATTGATTGACGCTTCAAACGCCAAAAAAAAACTTTCAGCTTTTGGACGAGTGAACAGAGCATCTGACGCTTGAACACGCGCCACAGAAACGCAGCACGGCCAAGATGCGCATCCACCATAGACTTTGCAGGTAAACATAAAGAAGAAGGAATATAACATAAGGACAACAGGAGCAATACGTTTTAACAAGGATGCAAAAAGGGTTGTAACCATCATAAGAATGGAGTCTGCTTTAACTTTGTGGATCAGTGACTGCAGGAAAAAGAACATTACGAGACATTACAGTGGAGCAGCGCCAGAATGAAGAAGCTCGTGACTCACTATTAATCATTTCTTATGTGTCCAACCTCGTAGATTGACCATTAAAATTTAATTTGTTACAGTATTTCTAAAAGCTGTAATTTTTATTTACAGTACAGTATGATATTTGGTTTTGTTCTATAATACTGTGCTTATATTTTAAAATCTACGAAGGCTTGAACTTTGAAACAAGAGAGAAATGAGAGAAATTGTTAATGCCTGTCTGAGACAATTGTATGAAATGTGTGGAGAGGGGTTTTCCAGCCTTAATATATATATAATAATTGTAAAAATAAAGTTTTCTATTCTCGGATTTCGTTTATTGCGGGTTATTTTTGGAATATATCTCCCGCGATAAACAAGGGAACACTGTACACAGTTTAGCATCAGAAAAAGTGGATTTAGTGTTTAATTTCAATTTTACAATGGAGCTTAAGAGTCAAAGCTGTTTTTTGTAATATAGCTGGTTTTCAATCCAGAAACACATTTTTTTTTTGTACCTTTTTGATATGCAGCATTTGTAGTTAATCACTTATACATCCTCCTACAGCTCAAATCTTATCATATTACAACTAAAATAACAAAAATCTCATTATCAAAGAAAGTGTACACACCATAAATACTGAGCTGCATACCTTGTTAGTATTGAAATATAGGCATTTTGGTATCGATCCGCTCATCACTACATCTGAGCAAGGCTAGCTAGCAACCGAACTATACTATAAGTAAAAGGTCTCCTTACGTTTTGTATTGAAATGGAAACTATAATAAAACAATGTTCCTTTATGTTGATGGTAAGCCAAGACACCACCCACAGAACATGGTCACTGTGTTACATAACAGGCACTTTACACCAGATCAATGCTGACAGCAACAGCCGTATTGATTGGTCCATCTATAAAACCATTGTGACAAAAAAAGAGACAGTCACCCAGAGCGAGCCAAGACTATAGTAGTTTAGTAATATACACAGATTTTTCCCTCTTAGCACTAGAGGGCAAAAAATGAATAAATAAATAAATCATAAAATATTTTATTTCATGTTATTCTTGATACTTAAATGAACAGTGCTTTTACTATGTAAACCCATTTTGTTTACCATTGTGGCTATAAAGCCTTATTATACATTTGCACCGAACTGCCAAAGCACACGCCCTGTTCGCAATTTTGTTTTTGTTCAACAACAATGGCAATAAAGCTTTCTAAACTTAGATCTAAAGGATACCAAATATTGCTGAGATTTTCTTGCACACTTTCTAAACATGTCCCCACTAGGACCCACTCTGTCCTTACAAAAGTTACCTCTGTAGATATAGTCTTTCTTATGACCTGCTTTGCTGCATGTTGAATTCCACACTTTCACTTTGTTTATTTTTCTAGGGGGAGTGGTTTGTACCAGTTCAGAGCGCAGTCTTTCCACCTCCTGGGTCTGGTCCAATAACTTCTCCTCCAGCTCCTCCACCTAAAAGACAGAAACATGTGCAATCAATGAGGAGCAGTAAAAGAAATACCTACGACAATGACAAGTTTGGAAAGCCCTCAAGGCATGAACATTATAACTGCAATTATAAGTGAACATAAGTGGTGGGACAATAGGCCACAATAAATACATACATACAACACAACAAATGCATTATCAAAATAAAGCCTTTCTTTGAACTCTTCCAGGTCTAATCTAGGGCTAAACAAGGTCGAACAGTGGACTACATCATTTTCACACTCACCATAGTTTCATCTAGAACAGTCGTTCTAGACTTAATGTTATTGCCTATCAATATTAAATCTTGAAAAGTATCCATCTAGTACGGCCACATATTGCATTCACTTGAATAAAAGAAGTAAAGTAGTTTCTGTTTTTATGAGAATAGTTTGGATGAACATGGTGTTGGGTCCTGAGCTGTCCATGAAAGCCACCCCACAGTATCCATAGGCTCTTTTTTAATTTGTTAGGTGTAAGCAATTTATTTTGTAATTAAGTTGATATATATATATATATATATATATATATATATGTATACTGCCTACCTCATACAATGATGAGTGTGAATAAAACTTACAAGATGCTGGCTCAGATGTTGCTCAGCCAAACCGAAACCGAAAGCTCCCAAATCCAGCACCCTGAGACTGTAAGGGCCGTAAGGAAGGAGGCCGAGGACTAGTGAGTGTGAGAGCCACAGTCCAGGATGAAACATCCAAGATTCATGAGTACATCAAAGACAAAGACAACAACAGATGACGTGCTCAGCGAATGTCTCACACAGTGGAATGCAGAGGAAGAGGTGCTGGAGGAACCATCATGGAGGGACAAGCCCCTGCACGGGATATACCACTGGAACATAACTGAAGTAGCTGATCAAGAAATTCTACCAATGGCTTGAGAAAAGCTAGACTGAAGGACAGCACAGAGCCACTAATCCTGGCTACACAGGAGCAGGCCTTGAGCACCCGAGCAATAGAGGCTCAGATCTACCACACCAGACAAGACAAGACCCAAGGCGTAGGCTGTGCAAAGAGGCCCATGAGACAATCCAGCTGCAGGGTGTAAGATGCTGGCAGGGAAAGCATACATGGAGCAGCATAACCAAGTGGTGTGCATAGTGTACAGAAACATCTGTGCATAGTACGGACTGGAAACCCCAAGATCAAGGTGGGAAACACTTCCAAAGATAGTGGAGAATGATCGAGCCAAGATCCTGTGGGACATCCAGATACAGACTGACAGAATGGTGATGGATAAACAACAGAGCAACGTCGTTTTGGTGGACATCGCAGTACCAAGTGATGGGAATATCAGGAAAAAGTAACATGAGAAACTAGAGAAATACCAGGGGCTCAAAGAAGAGCTGGAGAAAGCCTGGTGAAGGTATCAGTGGTGCCCGTGGACATCGGAGCACTCGGGGCACTGACCCCCAAACTGGAGGAGTGGCTACAGCAGATCCCAGGAAAAACATCAGACATCTCAGTCCAGAAAAGCACAGTACTAGGACCAGGAAAGATACTATGCAGAACCCTCAAGCTCCCAGGCCCCTGGTAGAGGTCCCGAGCATAGAAAAGAGGGGATGAGACCACTCGCAGAGGGTGAGGAGGGGATATATATATATATATATATATATATATATATATATATATATATATATATATATATATATATATATATATATATATATATATATTCTAGACTAAACTATGGTATATATAAAAACTAAAGACTGGACTGAGACTAAAACAGTAGCCTGCTCTTTAGGCGAATAAACACTAACACTAAATGCACCATGTCCTTATACAGCCATGTTTGGGATTAACTGGAGTGCGTCAGATCTGTGCACTACATTTCCACAGGTCAAACCAACTCCAGCAGCACGTCTTCAACTGTGGATTCTACAATAACTGCCCAATCTCACTACATCTCCTCAGGCCTTAGTACATGCGTTTTATCCCCTGATGATTGGGACATGTTCTTCACTGTGTCATCTGCAGAGAACCATTCATAGTTGGTCTATAAGTGTATATAAAATTTAAATAGTCATAAAACAGGATTTATGTCATGTCTTAAAACAGGATTAACCTCACTCATAAGAAACAAAACTTCTCATAAAAACATTTTTTTAAATGTATTTATTTTAATTTAAGTGCTCAGTTATGGAAGAGTATTGCATTCAATGTTATATTAGACTGAGTGACAGAATAGAGTGAAGTGCTTTGTTTTGTATTGTTTGAGTTTATATTTTTCCTAGTCTATTTTCTTAATGCATTATATTGCCGTGAAAAAACAAAATAAATGAAATCAAATCTGATTCTGAAGAACACGTTTGTTAATTTACAACAACAAAAAATCTGCGATTAACTTGAGGACCAGGCAGGTAAAATTACAAACTTTTGCTGTATTTAAAAAAAAATGAAAAATTGAACTATGGAATAAACTTTTCTTTTTGCAGTTTTGCTGCCATGGTAATACTAACTACAACTAGCATGCCAACGGTGGACTTCTTGATTCTCTGAGGGTAAAACACTTTACAAATAGATGCAGATGGCACACAATGGTCTCAGTTTGAAGCCTTGGAGCTTTTACATTATACCTGTACTGGGGGAAAAAAATACATACCGCCACTTTAACTGTTTCTCATCATCCTATAAATCAGTTCATTAAACAAACTGGCACATCTGACTGTATCTGTTACTAGCACTTATAGGTGAAGAGCTTTTATCCAAAACACAACAGCTAATAATACAGTGAGTAGAATCAGCAGCAGCTCAGAGGGTACGGAGAAGCACAGTGTTTAGAGTGCTTCATTAGATCAGTAGCACAGTACTGTCAGGGCCATGTTCACAGGCTCTGAACAGCTCCCACTCACATTAAAATAGACTCTCTTTAACACAGGG
This sequence comes from Periophthalmus magnuspinnatus, assembly GCF_009829125.3. Classification (NCBI taxonomy): domain Eukaryota; kingdom Metazoa; phylum Chordata; class Actinopteri; order Gobiiformes; family Gobiidae; genus Periophthalmus; species Periophthalmus magnuspinnatus. The sequence continues at coordinate 10,161,854 of NC_047128.1, read as the reverse complement.
AAATCAGCTTGATGTTTGTGCCGGTGGAGGCTATAATAGTATTGTGTCGCTACGCCTGTCACAGCAACACCTTTTTGAAATGCGATATATTGCTACAGGAAATACAGGAAAACAGGCCCCCAATAAAATGGCATCACATAGCAAAGGGTCCAGATTAAGTAGGCTTGTCTTGTGTTTTTATTATAGTCTTATATATTTTTGGATGACTTTGGACTGTCGATAGTATTTATCCTGTAATAATGTTCATCCCACTATCTGAATTTGAAATACTAATGACCCCCAAAAAGCCTCTTGCACAGGGTCCTCTCAAAGCTACATACAGTCCTGGTTTTGACTGCATGGTGACTTGTGACCTCTGACCTGTGTTTGCAGCCGGGTCACGAGCTGCTCCTCCTCTGCACTGGGACGGTCGGATTCACTGGGTTCTGACAGCGGGACACCTGCAGGGAAAGGGAAAGTGTTTGCTTTGAAATAATTGTACAGTAATACATAACATATGTGTATAGAGGATTATACTGTGCCTTTATAATAATGCTATTTCCACTCTCACCGTTGCAGAGGGCAGGTGCAGGAGAGCCTTTGGCTGAGTCCACAGTAGTTCTTTCGTCTGTGTTTTGCTGCTGTAGCTGTTGGACCAGCAGGTGCCGAGTGACCTCCTCAGAGCGCAGCCGGGCCTGGAACTCACACACCTTCTCCTGGAGAGTCTGACACAATGGCACAGTGTAAGAGCAGCTTAATGTCATTAGCCTTTATTGAACCAGGACAGTCTCCGAGCAGAGATTGAGAAACTTGTCACTGGGATGCTGGGCCATAGTTACGTCTTCTTCAGACTAGGCATGGGACAAAATTGAAATTTGGTGTTATGATTATTATGGCCAAAATAATTGTGATTAATAATTATATCACGATAATGATTAAAGCTGCTGACAGTTTATTCATATCCATAACATTTTTAATTATGATTTTTATGTTATGTTATGAATAAGCTTCATGTTTAAACTACTTTTATATAATTGTTCGTTGCTTTCAACTAAAACAGCTACAATCTAGTGAATAACATTCACTAGAGATAAAATTATCTCTGTTGGCGATTATCATGATTATATAAAATGTCCCACGAACAATTTTTGTCCACCCTTTCTATCACGATAAATGATATTATCGTTTACTGTCTCATCCCTTGTTCATACTGAACACAGATCTGCAGTACGTAGACCAAAATAGTTTCAAACTCGTAAAGCCAAATGAGAGGAGCTCAGACGGCCCTGGCAGCACTGAGATAGAGTCGCATAGATCCAAATTCATTCCGTCAGGAGTGCATTTTCACTGGAAGCTGCAGTCCTCCATAGGCTTTTTTCTTATATAAATTGTTAGTTATCACAGGAACCATGGTCTCATAAGAATACCACTCCTACACAGTGTTCGCAGTTGCTCCATGTGCAGTCTGTGCAAGTTGTTATACGCATATATTTGTGTACATTTGTTTTTTATTGACATTTATGTGAAGCACTTTGGGCAGTTGAAGTCATTTTAAATGTGCTATAGAAATAAACATGAATTGAATCCGCAAGGTTCATTTTTAGTGGTAGGGAATCAAAGAAACACATTACATTACCCAACACTACTCTGTTAAAAGCAGCTGAATCCAGGCTATGCAAGAGGAAAAATGTAGTTAGTATCTGGAGACTTGTTACGGAGCTGGACAAGAAAAAGCAAGCACTGGCGGTGGCACTTGGGCTCGAATGGAGAGCCACAGAAACAGTGTTAAAAATATCCGCGGAAGATTTCAACGTGGATAACGGTATGGAAACGTTGCTTGCAAAACTTTGAGAGAAGAAAAAGGTCGCGCTTACGAAGCATACTCTTACTTTGAAAAAAGTTTATTTTTATGTTCTATCACGATACCATGCGAGAGTCGCGGCTTCACCGTTTTACCTGTGTGTGAACATGGCGGCTGAATAAAAACCTATCTGCGGAATTTACAACTATAGCACAGATGAGGGAAAATGAAGGGATGGCACACACTGAAGGGACCGGAAGTATCTGAAGCATGGAGGGTATTACATTGGCTGAAATCCAGAGCCAGGACCAGGTGAAATTCTGAGAGAGCGGGACAGACAATGAGAGAGAGAAACACAGAAGTCAAATATGGGAAAAGGTTCATTTAAATAACAGAGCAGACAGGTGAAGGGAAGAACATATTGTACTTGTGGGCCCATGGAGTTGATAGAAAATGCAGAGTCACAGGTTTGGCAGAGGAGCAGTGATGGTGAGTGATGTCCCAAAGGAACAGAAAACATGAGTAAGCAGAAGTTAGAGCTGCGAACGAACCATGACTCAGCATTTAAACTGGACTCAGATTAGCTTTAGGACAAATACAAATACATAAGGATTCAGGGTAGTCATTTGACTGTCAGCTTATAACTGGCACAATATAGTTCCGATGAGAACTTTGCCTCTTGGTGCAAAAACCACACTGGAATAAATAATTACACATTTGTTTTAGAGAGCTTTTCTGTTGTTTCTTTACTGATCAAATGAAATTTCAAAACTGTAAAAAATAGTGGGATTTTTTCAAAAGAAAAATAGATTTTACTTTTTTTAATACACACTGAAATCATGTCTTACCTGTATGAGCAGGTGCTGGGTAGGGGAGCTGCTCTCGTTCAGCTCGGAGCTCAGTGACGATCGCCGTGGAAACGCAGACGAAGGTAAAGACAGAAACGAGCTGTCCTCTTCACCATCACTCATCAGGAAGTCCAATGAGCTCGCTACAACATACACAAGAGAATATAAGTGAGAAATACAGGTGATAAACAGGCACAAAAACATCATGGGGTTAAATGGTTGCTTGCTGCTACTGTAGGATTTGTACCTTATATCATGTATCATCCAAACGGGCCAAGCTAATAAACAGCAGGCTTTCCACAGCTGTGATCTGTCCCTGTTACTGCAGCCTGGCACAGGGTTCACAATGTTTTTTCACCCAATACTTCATTGTGTGAGAACCTGAAAATCTCTTTTTGAACTAGTTGTGCAAACTGCCAACAGCTAAAGATGTTGACCTTAATACCACAGAACCATCTGACTTTACAAAATCTTCTTATAGGTTCCCCAATGTGCCACAAGGACCTATATATATGTTCAAGAACGTGAGCCAAAATACACCTTGGAAAAAGGGTAAAGTTAATAATTTTTCAGACGAAATTGTGAAGAGAATTTGTGGTCACTGATATGCGTTCTGTAGTGATGTTATACAAGACAATCTGACAGGTGATGCAAGAGAAAATATTCACTTTAAACTGCCTTCAAATCACTTTTTATTTGTGCTTTGTGTGTCTTGAATTGTGTGCTATACAAGTAGTATGTATTATTATGATTATTATGATAATGATTGTTAAATGTTGAAAGCTTGTGTGTCATAGTGTAGTCAGGAGCTCAAATCAACCCTTAAATAATAGGTACACTGTGGGAAATATCTGGGCATTAACTCAGCTTAGGGCAAACACATAACTGCATTCAGCACTGTATGCAACCACTATTTATGTTAAATTATTTACTGATATCATATTTGTGCCAGATGCCCTTCCAGTCACTACCAGTCAAACACTGGGGTACAAGCAGTATCGGCAATGAGTCAAAACTACACAAGAGCTTGACAAACCTGATGTGATGTGCAGTAGTTTCATTAGAGGGATGTGATAGTGCTCTAAAGGGGGAGTGACTTAGTGCAGAGAGCAACAGGCAGGGAAGACTCGGCATCAAAAACAAAAATGAAATTTGTATTATTATTATTAATGTTATTTTCTGCGAATATAGCATTTTCAACAATCAAAAGGCAACATAATGAACTAAATATTTCATGTGTTAGCAGTTAATACCCAATAGAAGTAAAATATTCCCTTTCTAAGGAGTTTTAATTAGTTATTTTTGTGATAAATGTTGGCTTTTTTGGATAAGACAACTATAGTATGAAATGAGGAGAGTTAACGCCTTAAACCACTACATGACTGGCTACATTAAGCTGCATTTTAAAAGACTGCCCAAATGAATACCTTTGAAACCATTTCCACCATATTGTTTCAATCTTAAAAAGGCACAATGTAACTTTATAAAGGTAGAACATCACATGCACAACGGTATGCAATTAGAAAAGTTCAAACCAGACTTTGTGCTACAGACTCCACAAGAATAGCCTCTCTGCATGACTCTACCGTACCTTTCCATCACTCCACTTTGGACAATGGGCTTTTTCAGTGAAGGCCGTGTGTCCGTCCGTGTGCCCGTAAAGGTGTTTGAACCCATTGTCTGTCACTTGAGTGTGTTTTATTAAATGTTTGGGGGTTGTTCTTTTCCAGGGGACTGCAGATGTAAATTGCATATTGAGGCTTTAACTGTGTAACAGTTTAGAAAAGTTCAACATAACATGGAAATAAAATATTACTATACTGTACTGCATTTCATTTAAAATCATAGTTAGGAATTTTAAATATTAGTGCACATAATTGAACATCACACATAAAGAATAGTTGTCTGTCTGACAGTCTGGGAGTGTGCACAACACCATAACATACAAATGTGCTTACAGGAACAAGCAGCATGTCACTCATCACCTGCTTAGCTCCTGTATGTAACCTTTAGCTCTGATCATATTTTAAAACTGTTTAGGGAGTGAAACAACATGAGCAATGTGTCAACAGTATGTGAAACTACTACAATTTAACTGATGAATTCTAAATTCACTATAAATTTTGCTTTTTTTTTTTTTTTTTTTTTTTTTTTTTTTTTTTTTTTTTGTAATTCATAAATCTAACTGATTAAAGCGGCAATCATAACTTATAGGCTACCATACATGTGTCATTCAAATCAGGAGTGATCATAAAGGGCTGCATGTTAGTTCGCTCACTGTGTCTCAAAAGCCAACAGTCACTTTAATTAAAATCAGAAAATAATTTTGCCTCAAAATTATCATTAGCATTGAGACATGTTTAATCACAGAAGTGTCCTCTGGTGAAGTATTCATTTTATTTGTGTAATGTTTAACATGTTGTCAGTGACATCCACCCACAGCTCCCTGTCCACTGCCTCATCTTTAAAGTTCAATTCTGTCCTATGAATGTGACTTTTAGTATCTAGTAATACCTGCGAACAATGAGTATCTAGTTTTGATACTAGTTTCAGTATCTGATTTTCAATATGTTTGATAACCCCATTTAATACAATAACTTCTATACAGCTTGATGTCAATACAAATGGCAGGTGAATCAATTTTGAACCCTACCTAATAAGTCCATTTCTGTTTATGCAATGACATGGAAAAACAACATTAGTTTGACACCTGGCCTAAAACTCATGTACAGTAAAACAAGCTCTGAAACTCTTGCCTCTTCCCTCTGAGCCACAATAGCTGCTGTGTTTTAAGTAACCCTGATCTCCTTTGCTCTTCTGGGACCAACAGTGTAAGGCGATAAGCTCTTATGTACTCAAACACCACCACAAGAAAACACAAATCTAAGTATATTCTAGCATTTTACAGTGTTATAATCTTACCTGTTTGCTGCATTGACAATGACACCTCTCTCTAATGCTCACTGGACTTCCATTCATTAATTTAAAAGGTACGTTTAGCAGCTAGCCCCTCCCTTCACACAACAACAGACATGCCAAAAATGCGGCCGGCTGGGTTCTCCCGGTTTCACCCATTTCCTGCTCACCGTCCAATGAGATGTCGTTCTTCCAGAGCTCCTGCAGGCAGGGGGCGTGGCCAAGGTCCCAGGTCTTTCTTGTGCCAAACATGACCGCAGGGTTGAGCAGAGCACTGGACCGCGGGACCGGCTGTGAGGGGGAGAGGGGGAATTAAGAGTTAGTGCCAAAATATAACCATTATAATCCAGTAAAATATAAAATGCATGGCTTGCAAACCACATAAATGTATAGATGCAAATGTTTCGGTCATTGGGTAAAAACTTTATACAGCAAAAATGGCCTTACATTGTATTGACTCTGGCCAGCAAGATGAATTCTCGTGCTGTGAGTTCAAACCATAGACTCTATAAAAGAAGTGGACCAAGCAAGTTTGATGTCACCCATAGCGTTCAGCCCTAGTCAAAAAGCTCATCGAGGCTAGCAGTTATAGGGGTGAATTTGGAGCAGAGTTCCATATTTGGTTGTATGATACTCCATGATTAGAATCCCAGAGAGTCAATCCGGAGGCAGGCTGTTGAAGGTAACAACCCTCCCCACCCTTCCCGCTGGTTTTGCAGGGAGTGTGCGCTTAGCAATGCTGTCAATCAAACCTGTTGCTAAAGCTATCGGGGGTGACCTCAGGGAAAGAAGGCACCTGATTTGTCTGCTGTTATTGTTCATATCTTGTTTCACGGACACAATAGTGAAATAAAAATATCAGGACTATGTAGAGCTGGTTAATACGAACATTTTACAACCAAAATGACGAGACTGACAGCAGCAGTTACAGAGTGAGGGCAGACAGTTTTTCAGTGTAAAGTGAATGGGAGCCAGAGTTGATGGAGCCAAAAGCGTGTCCAGGATCACTTCCCATTTGGAAGGAGGTGGCTAGCAGATTAGCTATGTCCATTTATATAAACAGTGTATGATTCAAACTCCTATAAATCTACCCAGTGGTTCAGACCAGTCACAGCTCAGCACTGTGGTTTCAGCGGAACTAAAATGTGAAGCTCCCAAACAAACCAAAAAATCCTAATTTAGCAAATATACAGACTAAAAATTTAAAAATATGCAGAAGATTAGAGACAGGGAAGATGTCCGCTTTCGATCTCAACTGGATGTAACAAAACTGATTGGTCAAAGCATCACCACAGAGTAAAAATATTCGTCATGACTTTCCTCCATTTCCCAAGCCTCCACAGCAAGAGCCGTTTCAGATTGATAATGTGTAGTACTTTAACAAGTAATTATATAGTTAATTGGCTCACTGATGTGGTAGCAATCTATTAGTAAGAGCAGTCCTGACTTTGTTGTTGGTGAGGTGTAGGTTTGTTAATCCCAAATTTCTAAAGAGTCTTGGCCCAAGAACACAACAGCAATAAGCCATGTCGGCAAAAACAAAGTGAGAGAACAAATTTACATATTCTATTCACCATGTCAAGAGCATAACATGCTAGAACAAATGGCAACATTACATGTAACTACAATATGATCCAGCTAAATAATAGACTGAAAGAGCAAAGGATCACCACATTGTGTAGTTCCAGTCCCCCTGCTCAAGTATCCTACCTGTCCTCGTCTCCATGGTTTTCTCTGATCCACTGTCCAATCAGATCTGTCTTTCTCTAACCAGCTTTTGTGAATGACACTTCCAACCCAGCCTAGCATCCTGTTTAAACTTTACATCAATCTTTTGCTTTATGTTTGATTAGATCTTGACATCATGCACAAGCTCTGGTGAGGCAGACTGACCAAGTACTCTGCCCTACACTCAGGTTATCCTCTGCCATACTGTAAATCTGATCTAGAGTCAGTTCAGAACTTCACAGTCCCAACAAAAGGACAAATGTAGATTATGTTCAACTGATCCGAGGCCATCAGCGAAACAGTGACCGTAATCTGTGTTAATCCCAGAGCGGATGCCCTAGTTAACCCCTGAATGCACTTTAGTCATTGTCCACTGTGTTAGGCCTGATAATGAGTTAGAATTGTGACAATGAGTGTAGTGAAAGTTTAATTCATTCACTAACATTTCAAACCATTTCAGTACTAAAGAAGAGACTATACTTGATGCATATTATGATATCCAAATGATCATTTAAAAGCTCTTTTTTAAATAATATTGTAATTTTCAACACAAAAAATTGTGTTTGTTTATTATACCATGTGGTCTTATTCTTATACATGTTCTGATAAAACTCAAGGTGAAACTGTTCAGAAAAGGTTCAATTTGATCCAGTTCTGTCATTTTTTTCTGTATTGAAACCTGCTTAAATGAGTATCTAGTTTTGGTATCAATTAGTGTCTGATACTTTTGACAACCATAGACAAAATATAAATTTTTATTTTTCCCATTACTGTGAGATGATGTATCACAATATTACGATAATCCATCATTTTTTGCATCTTAACCAAATGATATGGTATTTGTCATTGTCTAAATAAAGGCCCTGTTATGTATCTGGGCAAAACTCATCTTTCACATGCACAGATATATTGTATAAGGAGCTCTTGAGATCAAAATTAATCTATGTAATCAGGAAATGTGTGTTAACATGCTAGTTTTTATCTTAAGTGTTGACAGCAAAACTCCACTCTGGTTAATAATTAGGGCAATTGGATTGCATAAGGTAGGTGAAATTGTTCTGTTTTTCCACATTTTAAGGTGTACACATTTCTATTGGATTACATAATTATTGACTGATTATCATTGCCAGGACACTCTAGATTATAATGAGATACATTTGTTTCAATCTGGCCGTCTCCTCCATCAGTTTGTTCATCCTTCAATAACATTAATAAGTGCTATATATAGTTCTATATGGCATTTCATGTTAAACCTGATGTGTAAGTCTGTAGTTGCAGATAGAGGATAAGGTACATTGAAGATGAAATGAAAGAAAAAGTCAGAAGTTGGAAAGCATAGCAGGAGGAACTGTCCCAAACACAACACTGACTACCAAAAGTTCTGCTGGTGGCTGATGAATCCTGATTGGTTAAGATGGTTGCTGGGCTCGAATGTCAGAATAATGATGGAAAAAAAAGAAAAAGAAAAAAAAGAAAACCTAATGACTAAACTAGGAATGTCATAAATGTTATGTTCAATGTCGGGGGGGGGGGGGGGGGGCGCGTATGACTCCGGGAACATGCTTTTCTTTTCGTACTAGAATATAGTGTAATTGCACGTCCACTACTGTAGGTGGCAGTTGTGCTCTCATTGTCAGAGTGTGCGCAGGCCCTACACCATAGAGCTAATACTATGCCATGTACGCACACAAACCCTACACTGTAGGTAGCGCGTACGCAGCGCGCACACAGCAAAGAGCGAACAGATCGAGACACAGGGCAGTGAACAAGAGGCACTTTTGCTAAGACACTATAGAAAACATTTTTAACAGGGATGAAAAGAAAGGCGGAAGTAGACGGAGGTAATGAGATGCACAAAGTCACCCGAAAAGTAAGGTCCCAGCTAAACGTTGAGTAGATGAGAGTTGCAGTATCATGCTTCAAACCCCAGTTGGAAAAGTTGTGCCCTGCAAAACGTGCTCATTGCAGCCATTAATCCTGACTTCATTTTGATAAAGAAAAAAAAAAACAGGACAAATTATTTTTGTCTTGTTAATATTGCTGATCAATTAATTATTATTTATTGATTTTATTTAATTTTAATATAATATTTATTTAATTTTAATGTATTATTTTGATATTTAATTTATACATTTGATGTGTATTTAATTATATATTTTTATTTGATATTTAAATAAATTTCATTTTATTTTATTTTTCAGTATCAAATGGTTCAATCAGTTGTTTGAAAATGTGTATAGTTCAAATAAGAATATATATATATATATATATATATATATATATATATATATATATATATATTTCAAGAAAATGTATGCATTTTATATTTTACAAATAAAAATATTAAAGTATTTTTGTTGTAAGTTGATCTATATTGCTTTCTTGTTTTTGTTTTTTGTGAAATTTTCGCATTTTTTTTTCTTCTTCATGGGGGGGCATGATAGAAAATAATTGAAAAGCACTGGTATAAAGCATGTTACTCAGTATTATTTATTTTCACTTGGTAAAAAAAAAAAAAATACAAATCCTGTGTTTTGTTTCATTTCCAACAATAAATGACCTAAGGCTTATTTCTGTACATTAAACTGTGCATGAATTCAGATGTGCAAACCTCTCCATGGGATAAAGAATCGTTAGACTTTGCTCTGCGTTTCTTCACATTAAAGCTGCAGTGTAAGGAAAGATTACGCTGCTGCTGACACAAACCTACACAAACTAATGTACATGGGAGAGAGGGTTTAAGCTCTGGAGAAAATGTAGGTTTGGAAAACACAAGCAGACCTGGCTTAAGACCTTTTAATACATCCAAACGAACACCAAACCTCGGTACTCAAAGAGCAATGTATGCAATGTATAATATTACATAGAAAATGATAAGTAGCAGTTTATGGTTAAGGTTCTGAGAGGACCAATTTTGAATAAAAGACAGAATTTGTGAAGTGGTCATGGAAAAAAATGCCACACAGAGAGTGGGTCTGAGTTATTTAGGATGGCAGCTGCTGACACATGTCTGTCTGAACCACATCACACTTCATGTACCACAAACAGGGAATCCTGGAAACTAGGGATGGGACCATCCTGGCAAGATAATTACTACATCGACATCTTTTTCAGTAAATGACAGATGGAACAATCGTTTTGGGGGAAAGGGAGTCAATATTTGCCGTGAGGACTTTTTCTTATTAGGGAAAAAGGTTCCCTTACAACGATAAGATTAGCTGTACAGGGTTGAATAAATAACATCAGCTTATTACAGAAACTCTTTCTTATGCTGTGTTTTCTTCTGCTATTTTGTTCCTTTTTTGTATTGTTTATTTTCTTCAGCAATAAATCCCACTTCAAAATGTGGCACGAGATCATTGTGTTACCTAGATTGGATAAAATGACCTAAAAAAAAAATTTAAAAAAAGTCTCGTCGTGTGTCATTCTCTCTGATACTGAAAAAACAAGACTGGATAATAAAGTCATATTAAATTCTTTCTAAATTGTATATTTATTAGGGATGCACTGATCCAATACTGAAAAATGTTCTGGATCAGATATTGGTTTCCAAATACTGATTCAGCCGTGTTGGGGTTCACCCCGGTGAACGAGAGGGTCGTGTTACTGCACCTTCAGGTCGGGGACAGGTCTCTCACTGTTGTGTCGGCCTACGGGCCAAACAGCAGTGCAGAGTACCCAGCCTTCTTGGAGTCCCTGGGAGGGGCACTAGACAGTGCACCGACTGGGGACTCCGTTGTTCTCCTGGGGGACTTCAACGCCCATGTGGGTAACGACAGTGACACCTGGAGGGGCGTGATTGGGAAGAACAGCCTCCCTGATCTGAACCAGAGTGGTGTTTTTTTATTGGACTTCTGTGCTAGTCACAGTTTGGCCATAACAAACACCATGTTCGAGCACAAGGGTGTCCATCGGTGCACGTGGCACCAGGACACCCTAGGTCGGAGGTCAATGATCGACTTTGTTGTCGTGTCATCTGATCTCCGGCCGTGTGTCTTGGACACTTGGGTGAAGAGAGGGGCTGAGCTGTCAACCGATCACCACCTGGTGGTGAGTTGGATACGCTGGCGGAGGAGGAAGCCGGACAGACCTGGCAGGCCCAAGCGCATCGTGAGGGTCTGCTGGGAACTGGCGGAGCCCTCTGTCAGAGGGGGTCTTCAACTCACACCTCCAGGAGAACTTCTCCCTGATCCCGGGGGAGGCTGGGGACATGGACTCCGAGTGGGCCATGTTCTCCACCTCTATTGTTGATGCGGCCGCTCATAGCTGTGGTCGTAAGGTCTGCGGTGCTTGTCGTGGCGGCAATCCCCGAACCCGGTGGTGGACACTGGAAGTAAGGGATGCCGTCAAGCTGAAGAAGGAGTCCTATAGAGCATTGTTGGCTCATGGGACTCCTGAGGCAGCCGATGAGTACAGGCGAGCCAAGCGTGCCGCGGCTCGTGCGGTCACAGAGGCAAAAACTCGAGGTTGGGAGGAGTTTGGGGAGGCCATGGAGGAGGACTATCAGACGGCCTCAAAGAAATTCTGGCAAACCGTCCGACGCCTCAGGAGGGGGAAGCAGTGCTTCACCAACACTGTTTACAGTGCGGGTGGAGAGCTGCCGACCTCGACTGGGGATATTGTCGGGTGGTGGAAGGAATACTTTGAGGATCTCCTCAATCCCACCGTCACGTCTTCCGAGGAGGAAGCAGAGACTGGGGACCCGGTGCCAGACTCAACCATCACCCTGGCTGAAGTCACCGAGGTTGGCAAGCTCCTCGGTGGCAAGGCTCCGGGGGTGGACGAGATCCCTCCCGAGTACCTCAAATCTCTGGATGTTGTGGGACTGTCTTGGCTGACACGTCTCTACAACATTGCGTGGAGGTCGGGGACAGTACCTCCGGACTGGCAGCCCGGGGTGGTGGTCCCTCTGTATAAGAAGGGGGACCGGAGGGTGTGTTCCAATTACAGGGGAATCACACTCCTCAGCCTTCCTGGTAAGGGCTATTCCAGGGTACTGGAGAGAAGAATCCGACCGGTAGTCGAACCTCGGATTCAGGAAGAGCAGTGTGGTTTTCGTCCTGGTCGTGGAACACTGGACCAGCTCTATACTCTCCGGCGGGTCCTCGAGGGTTCATGGGAGTTTGCCCAACCAGACCACATGTGTTTTGTGGACCTGGAGAAGGCATTCGTCCGTGTCCTTTGGGGGGTGCTCTGGGAGTATGGGGTCCGGGGCTCTTTGCTAAGGGCTGTCCGGTCCCTGTATGACCGGAGCAGGAGCTGTGTTTGCATTGCCGGCAGTAAGTCAGACCTGTTCCCGGTGCATGTTGGACTCCGCCAGGGCTGCCCTTTGTCACCGGTTCTGTTCATTATATTTATGGACAGAATTTCTAGGCACAGCCAGGGACCGGAGGGGGTCTGGTATGGGAACCACAGGATTTCATCTCTGCTGTTTGCAGATGATGTGGTCCTGATGGCTTCAACGAGCTAGGACCTGCAGTAGGCACTGGGGCGGTTTGCAGCCGAGTGTGAACCGGCTGGGATGAGAATCAGCTCCTCCAAATCCGAGGGCATGGTTCTCGACCGGAAAAAGTTGGTTTGCCCTCTCCGGGTGGGTGGTGAGTCTGCTTCAAGTGGAGGAGTTCAAGTATCCCGGGGTCTTGTTCACAAGTGAGGGAAGGATGGAGCATGAGATTGACAGGCGGATCGGTGCAGCGTCTGCAGTGGTCGCTGTATTGGTCCGTTGTGGTGAAGAAGGAGCTGAGCCGGAAGGCGAAGCTCTCGATTTACTGGTCAATCTACGTTCCTACCCTCACCTATGGTCATGAGCTCTGGGTAATGACCGAAAGGGCAAGATCGCGGATACAAGCGGCCGAAATGGGTTTCCTCCGCAGGGTGGCTGGGCGCACCCTTAGAGATAGGGTGAGGAGCTCAGTCACATGGGAGGAGCTCGGACTAGAGCCGCTGCTCCTACACGTCGAGAGGAGCCAGCTGAGGTGGCTCGGGCATCTGCTCAGGATGCTTCCTGGTCGCCTCCCTAGGGAGGTGTTCTGGGCATGTCCCACCGGGAGGAGGCCCCGGGAAGACCTAGGACATGCTGAAGGGACTATGTCTCTCGGCTGGCCTGGGAGCGCCTTGGGGTCCCACCAGAGGAGCTGGAGGACGTATCCGGAGTGAGGGAAGTCTGGGAGTCCCTGCTTAGACTGCTGCCCCCGCGACCCAGTCCCGGATAAGCGGAAGAAAATGGATGGATGGATTCAGCCGATATCATGGTCAGACATAAAAATGGATGTAATGAGACTATTTATTGGTCATAGTTGGCCCAGAAAGTCTCAGAATGTCAGAATTTGTATTTATACAAAGTTGCTCTGTTGTTACTTGAGACATAAATAACAGCTACATAACACATTTAGATCAGTTTGGTCTTATGTTGTTTTTGGTTTAAGGAAATAAATGCTGCTCAATTTGAACTGGTGTCGGTTAATATCAGGCACTGGTTAATACTTAAAGCTACATTATCGAAATCAGTATTGGAACTGAAAAAGCTGGATCGGTGCATCTCTAACATTGCAAAAGCACACATTGCTATGGCAACGGCTTTGAAGGGCTTAAGTAAATCAAGTCAGGATTTTGACCGATTCCAAAAGGTTGCTGTGTTCACACTGGTTTTGAGCCCTTATGGTTTTGTCCTGTTCTAGTCTGAGTCTAGTCCACAAACTGGTACTAGACCAGTTTAGTCCCAAATCCACATTTTCTGTCTAGTCCTGTCATGATAATATATTGACTTCTATTCTTCCAAGTATCATGTGCTGAATGATATTTTGGATCTCAGTATTCATTATGTGTATGTTTTCTTAGTGTTGTCATAGTTGTCATTTTAGTTTCAATGCAATAAGATCTGAGCTGTAGGAGGCTGAGTAAGTACAAGACTAAGTCACTTGCAGGTCATGCCTTTTGATAATAATGGCTTACACTTGTAATGCGCTTTTTCAAAGCCTCTCAAAGCACTACACTATAGTCATTATTCATTCATTTCCACAAAATTATACTGTTATTATTTAAATATACTGTATTTAAATAATGCTGTACTGGGATTAACCTGCATCACTGTTATTGTGTCAGTGGCATAAAGTACCGGTAGTTTCAGTATTTTCAGTAGTTCAATATTATCGTTTATCGTGATACGTATCATTACCATGACAGACCTAAGGTATGTGGAAGTCTGATTTTTGCAAAGCCAGAAAGTGAATTCAGTTTTATCACGATTCATGTTTCCTTAGTGTCTCTATACAATCTAAGAGGAAGCAGCTGCTCCTAAAAGTGGACTCTTTCTTCACTGTGACTAGTTAAACCCACCTTCTGATAAAGCTCAATACACTAACCCTGTTCAGGAAAGCTCAAAGTTTGTCCTCTTAATGTGATTTTTTGCAGTACTGATACATGTTTAAATGAGTATCTAGTTTCGATATTAGGGTTGTCAGTAGTATTTCAGTAGTACTGACATGCGATACTTATCAATACAAAAAAACTAATACATTCTAACATTATGATCCTCAGCAGTAGTAAGCACAGGGGGGAGGCCCAGGGACCCATTGCCAAAATTGGAGCATAAATCTCCATCAGGCAGAGCAGTGCTGTGTCTTCTCTTTAAACTGGGCCAAACTCCAAAATGGAACAATCATTTGGAACAATCATTTTTGGAGCTCGATATTTATTGTGGGCAAGGGAGTCGAAAAGACGTCTGTTGTCCCAGAACCTAGGGCGCAGAATTGGACCCTCTTCCTATTGACAGATATTAGAGGGGGCCCATGTGAGGCTGTCAGTTAATGAAAGAAAAACTCACAATGGTCACAGAAATAACTTGAGTCTGACAAAAGTAATAAGAAATAAAAATTCTATGAAATTTAACCAATGAAAGACATTGCTTTTCAACAATGTTTCAAAAGTACTATTAAAAAAATAAACTCATGAAACAGGCTTGGACAAAAATGACGGTACCCTTAACTTAATATTTTTAATAATAACAATAATTTTTATTATTACTTTTGTCAGTGACCCCATTGTGAGTTTTTCTTTCATTAACCAATGGGTACCAACAATTTTGACCATGTGTGTACACAGGCGATTGTAACCCTAACATATTTTGTGGTATAAATCTGCTTTAGGTTGTCAGTGGCATCGATTAGCTTCAATATTATCGTTTATTGTCTACATTTTCTTTAACAATATTTCTGACTGACAAAATGTGTTATGACATCAGTTCTAACTTTACACTGTCCTCCATGTGCTCCCAAGCTCCTCACTGCTGCTTTGTTTACTACTAACCAGGATAAGCAGCACACACATGGGACCAGCTCCTAATTACAGGAACTGGTCCCATGTGCACACTTCTTTAGTTTGAACCCAAAACCATTATGTCTAACAAGTACACATAGGAAAGGAGCATTACGATTTAAGGTGGAGGGTCCAAAAAACAAAAACAGGTATGACTAAATCAGGTTTAACATTCCAGATGAAGCAATAATCTCGTCATGGAGAAAAGCAGGTACATCGTCCACCAGAAAAGTTAACACACAGCGCCTTTAATAAATGCATACAATGTTGCTATGTGGGCCCTCTGCCTGTCAGATCCAGAGTCTTTAACACAGTTTAATGCACACTAAACATGGGGAATCTGTGTTTCAGTTTTATGCAGCTAAAACCTGGAACAGTCTTCCTGAAGATGTGAGACAGGCCTCTACTTTGACAATGTTTAAATCCAGACTCAAATCTGTCCTGATTAGCTGTGCATATGACTGAAAGGTTCTTATTCTGTAATCTTCTTTTTTAATGTTAATTTTATGATGATTTACGGTAATTTGTTTTGATTCTTTATATTGTGCGTTTAATGTGTTTATTCTGCACTTTGAATTACTTTTTGTACCAATTGTACTACCCAAATAAACTTGACTTGCCTTAAAGACTAGACTGAAAACCCTGGCATTTCATACTAGACAGGATTTACAGGTGTTTTATGGTTCTTTTCCAATGTATCGTGTAATCTGTACATTTGGGGTTTTTTTAGGGTGATTTTTTGTGAAGCACTTTGGACAGCTGTAGTTGTTTTAAATGTACTATAGAAATAAAAGTGCTTTTTTTTGTAGATATAATTTCAGGTCTTTTTTTCCCCTAACAAAATAAAATACAAATCAAAGCACCAATACAAGATATTCTAAACACTTCCAACACTACAAACATGTAAATTTTATTTGTACCAAATATGGTATTTAAACTCTGCATTATTAAGGACAGCTGAATAATCCATGTGCTCTTCAAATGAACTGAGATAAGTCTAGACTAGAAGAGTTCAAACTTTGCTTTAAATACCTTTATAGTGAGTACAGTGACACAGCAGCCCCCATCCTCTGCCTACCTTTGCATCCCATTCAAACCAGCCTCATATACATCTTTAATATCCAGGAATCATCCAAATGTCAGCAGCTTTTAAATGCAGCTTCCATTAGGGCTCAACGTTTTGGCCAAAATATCCAATTGTGTGTGTGTGTGTGTTTTTTTTTTTCTTACAAGCATTGCCATGACAATTAGATTTGCGATTTATGTTTCAACACTAGGACTCTGTTCTCCGTGTATTTGAAATGTAAACTTTGAACATTTGACAAAAAGACTGAAATATAAACTAACAAACTAATACAAGAATCACATTTCAGAACATGTTTGTACACATCTAAACTATAGGGTTAGCACAAGCATGGGCAAACTACGGCCCTTTAGGATTATTAACCAAGCCCGCCAAATATGACCAATTTAGATTAAAATAGGTAAGGGTAAACCTTGTTCAAAGTTTTTCTGCTGTGTTTATTTAACTGAAATGTAATAAATTAATTTTTTATGCATAATAAAACTGTAGATTTTGTTGTTTGTGGAGGAAATTATGGTACTTGCAGGTTTTATGATTTCAATTTGATTGCAATTAAATGAGCAGCTTTGGAATCTATTTAGCAACATGAGACAATAGGAAACAAAACATAACTTTATCATTTAATTTTACCCTGTATCCTGAGTCGAGTAGCAGTTGCCGTCCTACCATCTTCCATTCACAGAAAATAAAATCCCAAATGGTCCTTGGTCTAAACTGCAGACCCATACAAATGAATGACAGGTGCAGACGGAGGGACACCTGGTGCAGCTTAAGTTACCCGAGGTTAGTCCCGCCCTCACAGGCTTCACTGCTCCCATCTCCCCAGCAACAGGACCCCCAGAGTGTCCATGTCCCATTCAAAATTAAAGCAAGTAATATGATTAAGGAGCATCACTGTAAAAAGCAAAAGCAGAATCAAACGTTAAGGATAAAGTGTCTGGTAATGCAGCAGTAAAAAAAACATTTTAATGGTTGTTTCAGGGGTAGTGATTAATTATGAAATGAGGCTGGCTGTTGAGTCAAATGAATTTAAAAGGTGTTCTATGTAAATTTACTGGTGGGAGGTCCATCAACTGCTTGTTTCCATGAAGATGTGAGTGCTTCACAGTGTGGCATTACACTATCCATCTTATATTTAAAAAAAAGGCTTGGTTGGCCCAAAACTTTTTAAAATTGAATGAAGCAAAGACCGAGGTTATACTGTTTGGCTCTGGCAGTACCCCCACGGATGTGGGACCTCTTCAAAATTATGTGCGTCCCACAGTCACCAACCTTGGCGTCACCATAGACAGCGATTTTAAATTTGACAAGCATATTAATGGCGTTTTAAAATCTAGTTTTTATCATCTGCGGCTTTTATCCAAAGTCAAACCATTTTTATCTTTTAAACTTTTTGAACAAGTCGTGCACGCTTTTATTTCTTCGCGCCTGGACTACTGCAATGCACTTTATTCTGGCATTTCGCAAAACTCGCTTTACCGACTGCAGTTAGTCCAAAACTCTGCTGCACGACTTTTAACAGGAACCAAAAAACACGATCATATCTCACCAATTCTTGCGTCTTTGCACTGGCTTCCTGTTAATTTTAGAGTTGATTTTAAGATTTTATTGTTTGTTTTTAAAGCTTTGAATGGTCTGGCCCCAGATTACATCTCGGACCTCATCAAAATTTACATCCCGGTGCGCGCTCTGAGGTCTGAGGGCCAGCTCCAGCTCGTGGTCCCTAAGACCAGACTTAAAACCAGAGGGGACAGGGCCTTTTCTGTGGTTGGACCTAAACTGTGGAACGCCCTGCCCCCCCACGTTCAAACAGCTCCCACTGTAGAGTGTTTTAAGTCTCGTCTTAAGACCCACTTTTATGCTCTGGCTTTTAACACCGCGTGAGTTGTGTGGTCCTCTGTGTTTTTCTTTTCTTTTATTTCTTTTATTTATTTTTATGTGTTTTATTGATTTTATTTTTTTTATGTCACTTTGTCTCTGTGCAGCACTTTGGAAACAATTTGTTTATGAAATGTGCTATATAAATAAAGTGGATTGGATTGGATTATATTTATTCAGTTAGAGGTGTTTTTAAATTAGGGATGCACTGATCCAGCTTTTTCAGTTCCAATACCTGATCGATATTTGGTTCTTCAGGTTTCTACGATACCCGATGTCAGCCAGTACCCTTGCAGAGACTGAAAATATGATTTATTTTCTTTAAACACACACAGACGACAATTACAAAACACATTTGTTTTATACTTAACCATACGCTATCATTTAAGGCAACTACAGAACTACTTTGGTCTATAATTTGGTGTAATAAGACCAGAAAGAATAAAGTGAGATATCAGCTGAACCGATATCTTGGAACCAATATCTGATCCATCAAAAAATTTCAATATTGGTGCCAATATTTGATGCCAGTGTTGTATCATGCATCTCTAATCATATGCTGCCAGATGAGATAACACTTATTGTTTTATTATGAAGAATATTATTATGAACATTGTAAATCTGTCTCCACATTCAAGCAGAGAGTAAAAGCGTTGGCCATATCCATCATTAACTCAATAGATGTAATTAAAACTGACCTAAAGACTATGACTCATACGCTCTCATGCTGCAGACAAGGGCAAGGCTGTAAAACATACTGTAGAACTAATCTGGGATATATATTTGATTAGCACAAAACATGATTAGTCATTTTAAAATGAGGTCAAATTTAGGCTCAAACGGAAAATCGCTATACATTTTGTAGCTAATTTGACAATTTTTTGCATATAAACTCAAGAGAGATTAAACAATTTTTCATGGACGATGTCGATACAGATTGTTTAGAATCTAGAGCAATCTATGGCCTATTTTTGGGCCAAATTTGATTATTTTCCTCAAAAAAGGGCTGTGGGTGTCTATTATAGGTTTGTGGTAACTTATGTAATTTAATTTTACTACAAAGAGATAAATCTGATGCACTGCTCTCTTAAAGTGTTAAAGCTTTATGTGTATGTTCTAGGCAGTAAACACATCAAGACGAAATACCGGCCTGTGCTGGAGATATAAGGCCAATACGCAAAAAAACATAAATATCCACCCAATACATTTGTCAGATAAATAGATCTCTCTCTCATATATATATATATATATATATATATATATATATATATATATATATATATATATATATATATATATATATATATATAAATAAATAATAGCACTGCATTAAACTGGCCTGACTATTGGACTGTTGGGACTGTCGAGGTTCTATTGATTCATGGAGAGATTTTGTATTGATATTCCTCCAGCTGTGAATGGCCAAAATGTGAAATAAAAAATAGGATGTTTTTAATGATCAGATGCAGAGTGAGGAAAATCTCTGTGCAAAATAAAGCACCATATATCGCACACTATTCAAAATTATTATGACAGTTTTTCATGACTTGAACTAAGACTTAAAAATGCCCAAAAATACAGAATCATTGGAGAATTATTCTATTCATTTTTTTTTTACCCGTTTCAGAATAGGTTTTATAAAGGTTGACAAACAGCAATGCATATAAAATTCTATACAAGAATGCAGAATTTGTTAGTGCAAGTCTAGATATTTCTATAACCTGAGCCTCCAGAGAATCAGTGCATACTATCCGGAAATGGGTGGGTCTCTTATAATGGTATGACAGCATATTGCAGTCCTGGTGTAGGCCAAAGCAAAGTCTGAATCATTCTGATGCCGAGTTTCACACAAAATTCAAAAACTGCATGCTCCAGTTCCAGAAATATAAAACTTAGACTGATTCTAAAAATGTTCAGTAAAAAAAAATTCTATTTTTGTGCAAAACTATGACTTTAACTACAGAATTTGAATAAAGTGCACCCAGACCAGGTCACTCCTCCCAGCATGCTAGACATGTCCCTTTTTGTACTCGAAGGCATTTAAAAAGGCACAATTCTGATTAAAATCTGAAATCTGAAAAATTAATTCTAATCATTTATCATTCGATTATCCTCCTATAATTATTATCCCATTATTATGGGATTATGTCTATCCCATCAGCTATGCTAACATTTTATTCAAATGCATACCATGAGCCACAATTCTATTTAAATTGTATGAAATCTTGGCTTATTCCAGTCAAGCAATAAAAATATATAAATGCAAAAAGCTATATAGAGATATATATAGACATTACATCATCAGCCCTCATTTCAGCAAATCTGGTCTCTCTCTCAGTGTGAATTGTAAATAATGATGCAGCCATAAGAGAGGGATTATTCTAATGCGATGAACCATGAATAAATATATAAGAGAGTAGCGGTCAGCCATGCTGGGACTGTCACACATCTAGGCCATAACATAAGCTACTGCATCAGGTTACCGCTTCATCCTCTCTTCCTTCCTTCCCTTTCCCCCTCCCCCTTCTCCTTTCATTCAACATGTTTTTCTCCATGTTTCCGCCATTTTTTTTTTTTTTTTGCACCATTCCAATTTCTCATCCCCTTACCTCTCTCCCTGCGGTCTGTTCTTTAGATCATCCGTGCATTGTAAACCTCGACACAGCCATGCATCCAATGTCAATGCTGTCCGACGCAACAAAATGCTCCGGTCCCCCTCTCTCCCTCTCCCTCTGCTATCTCTCCTCATCCGTGTGTGCCTTTCGCTCGTCCTTACCCTCTCGATCAGTTCCCATGGCAACTGCCCACCTCGTAAGGCCCCTCCCACAGCTCCCCCTCCTGACACAGATTAATATTGCAGGTTGTGAATGACAGGGCAACAGCTCCTCCCCCTCTTCTTTAAAAACTGAAATATTTAGTAGTGGTAGTCTACACTGGGTCTGTTTACACAGTAGACAAAGCATATAAGGAGAATGTGGCTCATGGGTCACTGATGAGCATTGATCATGATTCAGTCATCTCCAATCCTCAATGATGGGAGGGGTATTTGAATGAAGAGGTCTACAGCCAATCCTCTGTCAGGAAAAGCCGGTGGTTTGGAGCAGACTGAGGACTTTAAAGGAGGAAATTATTATTTTTGTGTTAAGAGGCTTGCATACATGTATTGTACTGTTGCTGCTATTGTTTATGTTCATGAAATGAAGCCTTTAGATTTTGTTTTTGAAAAGTCTAAAAAATAAAAATTCAAAAATCAAAAATCGAGAACAATCAATATTTTCCCATAATGCCCAGTCCCAGTATGGGACTAGAGGAGACCCACATGTCAATGCTTATAACCACTAGCAGAGTAATCAAATTAATAATATAAGTGCTAGGAATGCAGCAATCTGGCTTTTTCAGTTTTGATATTAACCCATAACAGTGAAGGGTCAGAAAATGGCACCCATTTCCTTAAAACAGTGAGCTTGTTACACAGGAGGTCCAATAATGTTAAGTAACTGTTATTTATCTTGCAAATCATTACTCAACAGCATTGTATAAATATGAATTCAAGTTCAAATATTATGAGACGTTCTCATACTGGTTGGGCCTTTAATTGGATGCTTTGGCTGAACCGATATCATGTAACCAATATTAGATCCAGCGAATCGTATTCAATACCAATATCAGTACATCCCTAACAGACATATTTGATTTACAAAAGTGTCTTTTGGACATCTTTCACTCCACATCACACCCGCTGCAGCAGACGGTTGGGCACTTGGCATCTCCCATCAAAGTACTGACCAGGCTCCGCTCTGCGCAGCTTCTAAGAGCAGATCAGGCTTTGACAAGGTGGTATAGCCAATATAGATTTGTACTAAAACTATGTATATTTGATGTTAAGTTAAAGCAAACTAGACTGAATAGTCTTACCCCCGCTTACCCTACCTTTCTAATATACACGATTTGACCCATGTCACAAATTAAACTGTGGTGAGAATGATGAGGCTCATGCAAGTGTTATGGTGATGCAGACTCTGACCTAACAACTGACTCACACCATATGACTTTTATATTCATTTGAAGGGATCATTCACGTGCATTAGGCAACCATATTACCCAAGCATACTAATATAATAAACACAAAGATTGAGGCATGGGCAGGACAGACATACAGTGGCTTGGAAAAGTATTCATCCCACTGGAACCTTTTCCATATTGTCACGTCACAACCACAAAGTTAAATACATTTTCTTAGCATTTTGTGTGAATGAGCAACACAAAACGGCACACAAGTTTGAAGTGAAAGTAAATATTTTATAACATTTCCAAATAAAAAAAAGAAGAAGTTTGTTAAGAGTGTTGGGGAGCAAACCACAAAATGATGTCAAAGAAGCACACCAAACAGGTCAACACTTTTTAGATCTAAGCCCCGCTTTAAACTTCACCACAACTTTTAGTTTGAACATCAAGGAGTTCAGAGAAACATACTCTTTCCAGAAATGGAAAGAGTATGGCACAACGGCAAACTAACCCAGACATGGGTAGGTTTGCAGTCCACCAAAACGTATACAACGAACAAGAAGAGTACTGATCAGAGATGCAGCCAGGAGGCCCATGGTGGTGCAGAGATCCACAGCTCAGGTGGGAAAATCTGTTCACAGGACAACTATTAGTTGTGCACTACACAATTCGGGTCTTTATGGAAGAGTGCCAAGAAGAAAGTCATTGTTGAAAACCATCCATAAGAAGTCTTGTTTACAGTTCGCTAGAAGTCATTTGGAGGACACAGCAAACATGTGGCAAAAGGTGCTCTGGTCTGATGAGACCAAAATCAAACTTTTTGGCCTGAAAGCAAAACGCTACGTGTGGAGGAAAACTAACACTGCACATCACTCTGAATACACCATTCCCACAGTCAAACACTGTGGCGGCAGCATTATGCTGTGGGGGGGGGGCTTTTCTTCAGCTGGAACAGGGAAGCTGGTCAGAGTTGATGGGACAATGGATGGAGCTAAATACAGGGCAATTTTAGAAGAAAATCTGTTGGAGTCTGCAAAAGACTTGAGACTGATGGTTCACCTTCCAGCAGGACAACGATCCTAAACATAAAGCCAAAGCGACAATGAAATGGTTTAAAGCAAAACATATTCATGTGTTAGGTCAGTAACTCGAACTAAAAATAATTTTCCATCAAATGAGTCCCATTTTCTGCTGTCTGCTGCATCAGACCTGGGACTGTGTTGATTAGGATAAAGGAGGTGGAATATTCTATTATTCTAGAAGGGAGCATGAACACGGGAGTAAGCAGGGGGGGCAAAGGGGTGTATTGTCCTGGGCCTGTGGTCTTAGGGGCCCAGAATTGGACCCTCTTCCTATTCATTTATTTATATTAAAGGACAGCCCATGTGAGGCCCCCTCTAATATAAATGAATAGGAAGAGGATCCCTTGCAGACCACACCCACCCAAGTTTCTGTGGTAAACTAAATCTAAAAAAAGGTAGAAAAAGGTATAATATAATATTGCATCTTGCCCCAGTACCATTACATTGCATAAACAGCTCTAGAGGTCAAAATAAGCCCACTGCGTGCTGTCTGCATCCAATTATAAAGTGTTTTACTGATAACCAGGAAGTGCGTCTTAGCATGCTAGTTGTTATTAGCTTTACCATGACAGCATAACTCTGCTCTGGCCTCTGAAAGTTGTAAAAAGCACTCAAACTCATCGGGGTGAAGAATTAAGATGTTCTGAATGCATAACGTAAGTGTCTTTGGACCACTGCAAATCTAAAAAAAATGAACTAGTTTTGTCTTTCTTTCTTTTTTTTTAATTGTAAAAATCAGGTACAGCTCCTGCCTCATGAATTAAGCAATAATTAACTTGGAGGTGAAAGTTCCACCACTGCTGCTTGATCAGAACAAGACACAGGGAGGGCATCTGGCATACAGGGAGGGCATCTCAAACACAGGGACATTTCAGAACATGTTTGTACAGATCTAAGGTCGTTTTCACACCTAATAGTCCAGTAGACTCGGTTCGATTCGGGACCAAAATTGAAACATTGTTAACATTTTCAACTGGAGCGGTTTGCTTTCACACTGCTTTTTGTCAAACGAACCAAACCTTTTGAGAAGCTTGTCTAATCCTTCACATGTGGTGGCGCTGTACCAAAAACCATGGAAGGAAACGAGACAAAAAACCATGAAGAAGAAACGCCGCTTGTCTATTGGTCAATACAACGCAACTTCTTTTCCGCAGGGAAATGTAAACAAAATGGGCACTGCGCTACAGTGCGGGGGAATCCTACTGCTTTCATTTTTTTCACTTATTAATTTATAAACCTCGTTGTTTTTGTGCATGGTCACGAGTAACTGACATATATTTTCGTCAGACCATATTTCTATGAGGGCTTTTACCTCCTCTTCACTCCACGTCTGACCACGAGCCATTTCTCCGCTCCGCTAGCTTTGCACCCGTGTTTGTTTTGGTTTTATTTACCCAGAATGCTCTGCATGTAATCCGCTTCCTGTCTTTGGAGCGGCCTGTGGTCCACTTGGCGTTCACATATGCATTCGAACCGTACCAGAGTTCACTTCAACCGGACCGAGACCTAGGTTTTTTTTGTATGCAGAATGAGACTGGAGATTATGTTGTTTGTGGAGAAAATGGCATTTCAAAAACTGCTTTGTGATTTGCTGATTACATCAAATTTAGTTTTGATTGCGGTTAATTGATTGATTAATTGATTAATCGTCTATTGACAGAGCAAAAATTACAAAAAGCAGTGAACTGGGAATAAAACGCAGTTAAAAGTTCAAACCTATGACAATTTCTACAAATCACAAAAGTTAAAATAAAGTTCTTGAAAGGCGCTTCACTTGAAACTCCTACAATTATTTTTGTAATACATCTCACAATCCTTACCTGTCCTTTGTTTCGGCCATTTTGGACATGACTGATTGCAGCCCCTCTCCTCCTCTTCTGTCCTGGTTTATAGCTGACAGTGAAACCACCATCTTTCCTCGGTCCCAGCACCAAAGTTGTCTGCCTATCTTTGGACAGACCTCCCTGCAGACTGCGCCTCTTCTTCTCCTCTACCTCCTGTGGTCCCGACTCCAGAGCCTTATTCCCGTGGTTCTTAAACAAGCTGTGAATGGACAGCGCCACCAGGGTGCACAAAACGTACATGATGGCATCCAAAAAGCCACTTCTAATAAGGAAATAGTCCAAAGTTCCAAAATGATCTCGGATTCTTGATGACCAGCTCTTAAGGCATCCAAGTTAGAGCTCAAATTCTACATCTTGAAGGTTGCGTTTAAAGAATCTCCAATGTTTTTAAACTCCCTGCTCCATCAATGGACTAACAAATGGATTTTCATATTGCTAATGCGACACTGTTAGACCCCTGCATCCAATCTGTCCTGAAAAAAAACTATTTCCCAAGGAATCAAATGAGCAAAATTCACAAAAGTGAACTTTTGGCAACCTAAACTAAACTGGCCTAAACCTGGACTCAATCTGTTACAATGACTTAAACAGGACTTAGACTCAGTATAGTACTTTTGGTCCAATTAGTCCAAGTAAGGACTAGACCAACCCATGACCAAACCAAGAACAAATCACTATATCACCAAAACAGGCCCAAGAGACTATAAATCTACACTAAACCAGGACTAAACTGGTCTATGGCTATCAACTAAATCTGACCTAAACCCAACTACAACAAAATGGTGTACTTTACTAAAAGTGCATCCACACATGACCGAGACTAAATACTACTATGTGACAATCTACCATTACTCCATTACGTCAGTGTGTGCCTCACCTGTCCAGCCCCTGCTTTCTCTCCACCCATTCAAATCAACATTTCCATAGAAGAGAGATAAAACTACTGGACCTTGTCCTGCAGACTGGCCATTGGCACCAGTCTAAGTCACGTCTCTCATGGGATAGTAATATGAGTCCCGAAAGGCGTCACCGTCAAGGGAAACTAAACACCTTAACTTGGGATAGCCCTGTGCTTGATTTTTTCTATGTATTTGAGCTGAATGCATCCAGCCCCATTATTGTATAAGTAGCTCTGGAGGTCAAAATAAGTCTACTGCATGCTGTCAGAATCCAATTGTAAAGTGTTATTGATAACCAGGAAGTGTGCGTTGGCAAGCTAGCCTCTGAAAGATGTGAAAAGCGTTTATAAACTCATCAGAATGAATAATTAGAAATTTCAGAAAACATAAAGTAAGTGGGGAATAACTCCGGACCACTGCAAACTGTTTCAAATTAACTAGTTCTGTTTTTCACGTTTTTTTCTTTTTCTTTGTAAGACTGTAAAAATCAAGTACAGCTCTCGGAACTTTCACCTCCAAGTTAATTATTGGTTGATTCATAATCCATCACTGCTGCTTGCTCTAAACAAACATAAATGTTATTCAATGGGGAGGTTTGGGCGTTGGGTGATTGTTACAGTTCGGAATAAACTTTAATAATTGACAAAAACTGGACTTTTTTTTTGGGTTCAAAGTATTCAAATATTGTTTTGAACCTACAAATCTCTGAATACAATTGAATGAGTTGTATTTTTGAATTGGTATAGTGCAGGTTTAGCCAAAACCTGGTGTATTCAAATAACCAAGCCACTACAAGCAATATTACCAGGCTAAAAGCAGAATAGACATCTGACTTAAAATTCTACAGATTTTTCAATCAAATCTCATACACACAATATAAAGCCAACTTGTACACTGCAAATGTGATCAAACAATACCATCATCACTGAAACAGACCAGAACAAATGTTCAAATCCTTCATGTCTTTGGTTTAAATGGATTTTGCAAAGAAAAAAAAGGTTAAAATCTCACATACTTTGGAACAGTACACATTTGCATCCTGAATTAAAGTTTTCAAAAAAACTCCAAAGTTAAATGATGACAAAATTGTAATCCTAAAAGTGAGTCCATGCTCGTTGGGACATTTTGTGAATCCAGAAGTTGTGTCCAGCACTCAGTTTGTAACAGTGTACTCCAATAGGCAGAGAAAAGCAGATTAATATGATGATTTCACCTTCATCAGAGAGAAGAGAGAGCAAATGAAATGGATGAGATGGAGGGGATAGAGGGAAAAGAGAGAGAGACTAGCAGGCCCCCCCCCCCCTCTTACCCCCATGTCCCTGGACCATCTGGTACAGAGCAGGATCAACTCAATCAGTGCTGACGTAACAAATGACAGTGCTGAAAAAATGCATTTGAACTAAAGGTGAACTGTGGAACCTTTCTGGTGGAGGGGAAAAGCCATGTAGTTGTTGTCTCCATAGAGACGTTATTACTTTGCAAATATGAATGTTCAACAGTACAACACCAATCTCGTCTCCATGGACACAATCGGATACCACAACCAGGCCAAGTTACAGGTACGATCTGTGGAGACAAGACCCAGCTCACAGTAAGAACACATGTTGTTCTAGCAATTCAACACACTGTATTTAATTCACACAACATAGATTAAATGCATACTGTGGAACATTTCAGGCAAAGCAATAACATTTCCATGGAGACAAGCAGATGGCATGCCCTCCACTAGAAAAAGTTACATGGTGCACCTTTAACACAAAAAGTCTAAATTATTTCTTCAAAGTCTGAATTCTGCTCCAAACTACTCTACTTGGTTAAAAAGGGTTTTAAAAGTCTTTATGTGCAGAAATAACCCAATTGTTTGACTAGTCAACGATAAAAAAAAAAAAAAAAAATCTCTGATAGGTATACTACTGAAAACAGGGGAGTCGACCAGGGGGGGATCTTAAGGGGCCAGAAATGGAACCTCTCCCTATTCATTTATATTAAGGGGAAGGGGGGTTTACGGTTATAGTTGCAGCCCCACTGTAGCCATGTTGATTTAGAAAGCTCCAAGCTGGTCACTGACAATGTGAATCTATTGGATATCAAACTGATTCAGATTTGAATAATTCCACAGCCCTATTTCAGACCAAGTTTAATGGTGGTGATGAGACAGACAGGCCTGGGAACTGCTCATGGGAACGCTTCTATGAATCAGTCTCAGCTGTAGAACGTTTCGTCAGATTCTGCATTCAGAGCACATCGCCAGTAAACAGTAATGGTGCCATTTGGGTTATTGAGCAGAAATAAAAGCTCTGTGTTCAGATCAGTGAATCTTTTCATGGGGCTAATGAGGAGGAGGAGCCAGAGATATAAACGCAAGTGGAGATTCAGGACACAAAAGGACTAGGGTGGTCCCGCCATTACTTAAAACTTGAATGAATAATTGCATTTTTTTTTAATTCTTAACAAAACGTGGCAAGAAATAAAAATGACATAAAATAATAAAACCAGTGTAGAAAGTACCACACCTGACACTTCATTTTAAATGGTCTGCAGTCAAATCAAAGTTATTCATCACTTACCTTTGCATTCCGACGATCCAAATTATTCACCACGATGAGTGTATAAGCGTTTTTCACAACTCTAAGAAACCAGACACTTCCTGTTCTTTCCAATTAGATGCAGACATTACATTGCGGACTTATATTGTGTAAGCAGGTGAGGTCAAAATATCTGTACTGGGACGACACACATTTTGTTCAAATATATAGAATATAAAATCAGAATCAGATCAAATTCCTTTTCTCCAACTTGTGGTATGATGTAAAACAGTGGTCCCCAACCTTTTTATCACCGCGGACCGGCCAACGCTTGAAAATTTTACCGCGGACCGGGGGGGCTAAAGCTAATGCTAATGCTAATGATTACACATGATACACATTTGACCCACAATTAAGTTAATAGCAGAATAAACCACGCTTACCGATCAGGAACAGCATCCAGTCCATCAGCACATAAGGTCCTCTACTCCTCAGTCCACCATGAGATCTTCACTCGGTTCCACGAACCGCTCCGGGTCCGAGATGTCTCTAGTTTAACTTGTACAAACATCCACAGTGTCCTCGGTCGCGTACTTCCTTTGTTTTGTCCGTTTCGTCATGTTTAAAACGCAAAACTGCTGCGTAAAATTACGCAATAAGCGCGCATAATTTACGCGCGGATCTTTATATCCAGTCTCGTGTTTTTACGCAGAGAAGTGACGGAACAGATTTCACTTTCCTGCAGCAGATTGGACATGGAGGCTCTAACTTCCTTTGTGGACATAATTTCTTGACTGGATTATATTCTCTGGACCTTTACGGAATGAATGAGACCAACTTTGTGTGAATATGTTGATGTTTGACAGAACCAGAGCGCTCAATGGTAAGTGAAGTCCAGATTCACATTTCTGACTTCTCTGTAAAAACGGCTTTCCTGTCAGCACTGTGGTGATTCGAGGTGTAAATGGTTTACATATTCAGAAAGATGAATGCCGTAGCTTTCATTTGATGTGTAGATTGTTTGTGTGGGTGACGCAGAAATACACGTACATTGCTGTAAAGTTGTAACGTGTAACGCGGGCGGGCCGTCGGAACGCTAAGTGGTTAAGTTGTCGGCGCTCAAGTGACGGAAATGTAACCGAGAGAATCCGGTCATTTTTCAAAATAAACGATTGTTCAGACTCAGATAATAAATACAACAGAAATAATTAATTATTTCTTGGACGGCCCGCGACCCGGTACCAATTGATCCACGGACCGGTACCGGTCCGCGGCCCGGTGGTTGGGGACCACTGATGTAACACATCTCTTGGTGCTCTGCCCACTCCATCAAACAGTAACCAGCACGCCAAGCCTTCACACAGACAGGTAAACAGGAGCAAGGTGTGGTGCAGGAAGTCAAAGGGTTTTATAAGGACCATACAGAGGTCATCTAAAGGCTTTATGGGTCAAACATGATGGTGAAGTCGATGGAAACAAGCCCAATGTTATGATACCAAATGTGTTTATATGGGGAGCAAACAGGAATCCAAGTCAGCCAAATCACCCATTATTTTACAGTTATAAAACACTACTAAAGTCTGGTTCAAGTTTTATAGGCCCTACATCAGATTTGCTTTCAATATCTCTAAGGGTAATAATGGACTGAGACTTGAACTTTAACAGTCACAGAACAACAGCAGCTACAGCTTTTTACCATCTCAAACACATTGCAAAAAAGGTAGGCAAAAGGTAAACTGTCAAAACCAGACTTGGAAAGACTTATCCATGCATTTGTATCCAGTTGGTTAGACTACTCTAACGGCCTGTTCACTGGCCTCTCCAAACGAGCGTTAAGACAGCTGCAGTACAATCAGAACACTGGTACTCGAGTCCTGAATAGAACCAGGAAGTACGAGCAGACAAGTCCTGTGCTCAAGTCTCTGCACTGGCTCCTGTGGCTCAGAGAATAGACTTTAAAGCAGCTCTGCTTGTGTCTCTCCATGGCCTAGCACTAAAGTACATCTGACATGTTAATGCCATATGAACCATCTCGCACTCAGCAGGAGGCTGATGCCTGAGGTCCTCAGGGTCAGGACTAAACATGGAGAATGAGTGTTTGAGTTTTACGCAGCTAAAATGTGGAACAGTCTTCCTGAAGATGTGAGACAGGCCTCTACTTTGACAATGTTTAAAATCAAGGTTTTTATTCTGCACCCCTCTATTATTCATTTTATGATTATTTGTGATTTAACACAACTCCAAATATAATGTTACCTCTTCATAAACATAACAAGGTTTAGAGCTCACAGGAGTCAATTTTGTGTAATACCTTTAACAGTTCTGTTATATAAAATTATATACACTTCAATGAAATGAGTGCTATCAGTGATTACTCAAATGGAAGTTTCAGTGTAAACCGAGTAAGCCAATCACAGCAATGCAGAAGCTTCAAGTCCCAACCAGTGCAGCCTATGGGGTTAAAAGTATCGATCATATCACTTGCACAGGACAGAAATGAACTTTTCCTGAATATTTTTAGAATCAGAATCAGAAGACTTTTATTGCCATAGTCTGTGAACACAGTTCACAAACTAGGAACTTGATACGGTGAAAAAGTGCAACATAAACACACTGAATAAATACAAATACAAATACAAAGATGACTTTGAGCTGTCGCAGAACAAGTATAGGACCACATAGAATAGTGTATGCCTATAGACCATTATGGACCGACCTGGACTGAGGGATTACACATGTATAAGGCCACATGAGAATATAAAAAAGTACTAGCATTTAATGTTTTGATTTGTTGTATTGGGATTTTAATGCCTTCTGTAATTCTGTAAAGCGCTCTGAATTACTTTGTGTACCAATTGTGCTATACAAATAAATTTGCCTTCCCTTGTGTATTTGAGCAAAATGACTCTTGCCCCAGTATATATTAGTAATAATAATAATAATAATAATAATAATAATAATAATGGCTTACACTTGTAATGCGCTTTTTCAAAGCCTCTCAAATAGCACTTGGGCGATATGTAAAACAACCATATATCATGATATGGATTATTTTGTATCACTATATTGTGGTATATCATGATATGATAAAGTACGTTTTCAGTTATTCTCTGAAAAGCTTTGTAGATGCTTGTGTGAGAGCTTTTAGAGTGTTCTGTTGAAATACAACGAAAAAGTATGTAATGTAATAATATATTTTGACAGCAATTTTAATTTGTATAATCATGTATCACTTAAATGATTTAAGGATTGATTTATTAGATACTGCAGGCAGCTAGTATCACAATTCATTCTTTACCATGACAAAATGGCAAAATAATAAAATGGAGAGAATGACTTGTTCAATAATATTATGTACATAGGCTGATCAAACATAACACAGGATAACCAAACTAATTTCAATTCACTAATATTTTTGTTGCTACTACAATATTCCCATTGCAATATTACACTAAGCCATGTTTAGATTGTTTTACACTTACCAATGGCTAGTTGTAGAGGGTGACCAACTCATGCCTTTGTGAATGTAACGCAAGATGGCACATGTGATTTGTTTATAGACGTTTTCTCATATGGCAGGGCTTGTGCGAAAGATTGCTTTATCTTCGGCTGCATATAGTTTTTCTTTTCGCAACTTGCCCCCGCAGTTCCACCACTTGGTTTTCTTATGTATCTGTTGTGACTCCGAGCATGAAACTTTAACCTGTTACGCATTCATCTTTCAGCACTCATGAGTTAAGTAATGTAAAATGTGTCGCAAACCCGCATTAGAATCAAAGAATGTAAAGCAGCGTCATTTCGCAAAACCACAAGACTGAGTTTCTTTGCGAAAAATCTCATATTATCTTTCTTTATTTGCACTTATATATACTATATGCATAGCGACAAGACAACACTAATACAATCATTGCAATGATATATTTGCTATAATAATCAATAAAATTAGGGTGAGAGAGAGAGAGAGAGAGAGCGAGAGAGCGAGAGGCTGAGGTGGACAAATGTTTTCAGACCAAAACTGGACCATGACTTCACAAGCCACAGAGCTCCTCCTCCTACCTGGAGGGTTTTATTTCATTCACACAAGTTTAACACACAAACCCTGAATATGTAGGCTGAGTTCTTCGCTCAAACAGAAAACACTCTGCCCCACCTTGTTATGTCATGTGGTGAAGGTAAAGACCTTCACTAGAATCATTTGGATGAGTTCAGTCCTGGAATCTCTTCTAAAATAAAGGTAAAGGGAAGCTTTTAACATAATACTACAGGTTCATGACATCACAAGGTGGAACAGAGCATCTCCAGATATAATGATGTTGCCTCCTCATAAACATAACAAGGCTTAAAGCTCACAAGAGTCAATTTTGTGTAATACAGGACCTTTAACAGTTCATATTTCTGTCTTCTGTCAATCACTGTTTAAAATGTACTATGAATAGAATTAAAAAAAAAAAAAAAAAAAAAAAAATATATATACAATCCTCATTTCAGAAATGATTGCCCAAATTGGATAAACTCAATGTGAAAACATAGGCTGGATTATAAATTTTGCATGAAATAAGTGCTATCAGTATTCAGTGATCACTAAAACGAAGTATCAGTATAAACCCAGTAAGGCAATCACAGCAATGCAAAAGCTTGAAGTGTCAAGCAGTGCAGCCTGGGGTCAAAAGTATCAAAAATCTGAAGCTAATCGATACCAAATCTAGTATCAAAACTACTTGAGCAGGCATCAATAATAAAAAAAAGTCACATGCATAGGACAGAAAAGAACCTGTCCTGAATAGCTTGTGAATGATTGACAATTCCATTGTCTTAAAGTGTGTTTTTAATCATCATGGTACTGTAATTGGAACGTTATCGAGCGCAACCTCACTTAAAGAAGGCACCTGATTTCTCTGTTATAGTTATATAGGGACAAGATAGTGAACAAGGACAAGTTTGACAGCAACAGTTACAGAGAGAGGGGTGACAGTTTTTCAATGTAAAGTGAATTTGAGCCAGAGTCGAGAACTGCGCCCATCCTATTTGGAGTGTGGTGGCTAGCAGATTAGCTATGTCTATTAATATATACAGTCTATGGAATTGAGACTGTATATGTATTCCATAGTATCGAAATAAAGTTTGAAATTTTAATATCATGACAACACTAGTGCAGACCCAGTTCTACTTCAGACAGCAAATGTATATTTAGTGTCACCAAAATCTAACGCAACCTTGAGTTGTTTCTGTAAGAACACAAATATAGATGATAGTGCTTATAGGGCTTTTACTCTGAATGAATGGAAAGAGTAGGTAGAACAATAGCAGGGACTGGCCCAAGAGGAAATCTGTCTCTCTGAAAGACTTCAGTGAGTTTGAGCTAGACAGGAAGTGATGCTCCAGCTGTTTAGAAAGAATGGAATGTAAACACGGCACAGAGGGGAAGGTAGAGGGGAAGGTAGAGGGGGGGACAGGTGGAGGGCAGAGTAGGGGGCAGAGGAAAGGGCAAGTGGATGACAGGACAGAGGGAGGGGCACAGGGGAGGGCAGAGGCACATACAACTACTAGAGTCTGCTCATTTTCAGAAAAACTACTGTATGGCACAAAGTGTCAGTGTTCAGAATACAGTTACTTTTCTAAAATCAATGGAAAACATTTCAGTACGTGATCACACAACTTTGGGTTCAAACTGCCTCATGTTAGTAAGAAAAATAGACGATACTGGTTTTGTGGTGAGGTAGGTGTGATTCTCTCTTCTTTTCTCTAATTTGTGACAGGAAAAGCAAAACAAACCTGATTTTTTATATCTG
Source organism: Periophthalmus magnuspinnatus (assembly GCF_009829125.3). NCBI lineage: Eukaryota > Metazoa > Chordata > Actinopteri > Gobiiformes > Gobiidae > Periophthalmus > Periophthalmus magnuspinnatus. Next base: position 10,127,163 of record NC_047128.1, on the reverse strand, counting down.
TTTTTAATCCTATGTTGTGTCTTTATTTTCAAAGTATTCTTCTCATCGCTGTGTATCACAGCTAGTGTGACACATGGCATAATAAACACAAACATTATGTTATACTATTATTTAGGATTAAAAATGCCTAACAAGCTTCTAAAATGATCTTTTGGGAATCAGTATCAGGATCGAGCATCGAGTCTATTCTTTAGTATCGAAATAGTTTGACATTTTATTATTGTGTGGAGTGTAACATTTGTCTCAATAGACTCCATAGTATGGCAGGTGCTTGGTCAGACCACGTTAAAGGTCAGATCTGTGGAAAGGTGACCACCACTCACAGTACGGCATCATTAACCAATAAAAGCACTGGTTTTAATGAATGTAAAATAGATCACTTTAATACCATAATGTGGAACATTCCAGGCAGAGCAATAACATCAACATGGAAAAAAGTTACATACTGCATCTTTAACCCTCTGTTGCATGAATTATGAAAGCCTTGGTCAAGATTTTTTTTTCTGAGGTGTTTTTCTTCTTCTCAACACATGAAAAAAAAGCTCATGAAAAAATAATATTTTTTGAAAAAAAAAGTTGAAGTTACAGACATGTCCAATCCAGTGGACTATGTGCGCCTGAGCACTCAACATAAAACATTGTGAACTGACTGTAAAATTACTTAATTTGTGTTCTATTGTAAATATATAGACGCATGTTTCTTTTTATGCTTTGAAAAACATTTCAACAATTTTTAGGAAATTTCAACACTGTATAGGCGCAATGTTTAGGCCTGAATAAGAAAACCAACCTTATACCTGAATGTGTCAAATCATCTCCAACAGGAGAAACATTATTGTGAGTCTCCACACTTTTATAAGGATGCAGGACAGTATTAACAAATCCTTATATTGGCAGGTTGGAAGAAAACGTGAACTGATATTTTAGTCTCTGCAACTTTGAACACTTCTATGTTCATTACACCTAAGCTGTATGAAAGTTTACAAAGCATCCAGGGCACAGTGGCACACAGCATTGCATGCAGATGTGTTATGTCTTCCGTCTGCATGCAGCATCATGGCATCTGTTGCATTTTTATTTTATTTATTTTTTGCATTGCATATTTTGCAATTGTTCATATCTGATTACAGACATAGTATTTGCAATTATTCCAAGACGAAGGCCATCCTCACTAGACCAGTACATTCTTGCCCTAAGATACCAAATGTACCCCATGATCAGGTTGGTTCCTAGAAAAATCTGCATCTTTTCTCCTATCACTGCCAAATTTTCTTTCCCTTTCTGGAGAACATACAAGTTGATGTTGTGCACTATATCATCAATGAGATCTGCTGTAAACAGATGTCTGAAGAAATCTATGGGATCTCTTCTCTCCACATTCAGTTTGCATTCTCTTAGAAAAGTCGTCTTCATCAAAATCAATGTCTTGGACTTTCCAGATATTTTTGCGGGCTTGAGTGGAGCTGTGGAAGATGGGCACATGAGGTACCATGTGCCCATCTTCCACAGCTCCCTGATCATGCTGACCTTCCTCTGCATCCTGCTCCTCATCATCCTCACTTTCTGCATCCTGACTGTCTGTATCTCCATCATCTTCAACTCCCATGTCTCTGTTCTTCTCTGGCAGCCACTCATCGTCACTGTGGTCACTACACTCATCACTGGATCTGGTTGGAATTTCCTGAAATATTCTGTAGGCTGCCTTATTCTTTGCTGTGTCTACAAAATATGATAAAATAATTATTATAATAACTCAAACTACTCAAGCTAATCTGCACAAAAAAATATATTTTCAATGAAAATCTTATAAATATAACAATTATACACTGACTTATAACCAAAACAGTCAGAAGAAACACTGAAACAGTTATATGATTAGTGTTAAAAAATATACTCAATGATGCATGATGTCCACTTCACTGGACACATGGTTAATCATAATTTTCTACATATTGGACCAAAATTGTATTTATTCCAAACTGATAATATCCTTCCCTATATATTACTGCACATCATATTTTTATTTTTTTAATCAGTGGGGCTTTTCCAGCATAGAAGGATTGACAGGATATACCAGAAGTGGTCTGCAGGGGTGGCTGTTTGTTGGCCATCTTTGATTCAGAGGAAATTTACATGCAGTTACAGCAACTGACCACTGAATTGACCTCAATGGAGTATGGCAGCAGAGAGCACTCTAGAGGCTGATATGCAGTTCCACCATATAAACCAATGCATTAAAGGGAAAGTTATGTTTTAGTAGCTGTCCACTGCAGTGACCTTTATGCACCAGAGGGTTAAAGTTAATGACAGAATAATTGTGATAAAACATTTGTACAGACTAGTATTCAAGAGATGGAGCACCCAAAGTAAATACGTTGAACAGGTTATGCACAAACAGTTAAGCTAATGTTCAAATAACTCAAGGCTGAGGTCAAACGATCCAGTGGATTATGGTTTCTTCAAAAAGAAAAATGATGTCATAGTAAAGTCAAATATGATTTTTTTTGCCTAGTGAGTGACATTTAATTAAACAAGAATGATCAAGGTCTCTCTGTTATTACAGGTCTTTTATCTGCCAATGTGTTTTCATCCAAACATGTCTGCATTCACAAGTTTACTCAAATTCCTCTTGAGGCTGTTTTTGACACAGGAAATGAAGTACGGCTCAGGATGAGACTCTGCAGCTCTGGCTCAGTGGTGACCTCTGTTGGTGTGAACAGGGACTGACTGAGGTGAGTGGCTGAATAAAATGAAACACAGATGGTTTCACACAGAGAGGCACTCCCAGCTTTAAACTCATATGCTCACTAATGGCAAGTTAAGACCAGTTTAATTGTACAGCACAATTGGTACACAAAGTAATTCAAAGTGATTTAGTGCTTTTAAAAAAACAAAACATAAAAATCGCAATACAAACAAATCAAAACAAATAATCACCATAAAATAAACATTAAAAGAGAAGAGTGCAGAATAAAAAACATTCAGTCATATGCACAGCTAAACAGAACCATTTGGAGCCTGGATTTTTAAAATGGCTTACCAAACATTCATGACTTCATCTGAAATATCTGCAACTGAAAAACTCATGTTTTATGATTTTACAGATTCCTGGTTTATTCATATGCAGAACATTGTCATAAGAGTGGGGGATATTGACAAAAATGAATTATCTTATTATTATCATATAATAATCTCAGACCATATTATGTCAGTTCAACAGAATCTTAGCATTGAGTTGAGTCTCAGACAAATGTGAAATGACTGAAATTAGGCTGTTGATATTGATATTCAAAAACAAATTCATAGTACTGACATTTCAATAATCTGACCTTCTGCTTAGGCCTGTCACGATAACATTTTGAAGTTAGATACTGTATATCTCTGAAGTAAATATAGATGATAAACAATAACATTGAAACAAATTTATGCCACTGACACAAAAATCCAAGAGCAGATTTAAACCACAAAACTATTTACTGCAGTTTATGTTTAACAATATTTTACATTTAGAATAAAACAACAATGAAACATTTTAGTTGTTAGTTTGCATCTGTAATGAACCATAGAAGTTATTTATTCAACCTTTTAAGGCTTAAATCTGATCATATAGACAAAAATCATGACAGTCCTACTTCTTCCTTCTACTTCACCACAACATCAACGTTAGACTAACAAATGCATCCTGTTCTAGAGAGAGTAAGTTGGTGAATCCAGACAGTTCATATTCCTAAACATTAGGTCTGTGTAATCCACATTGTCCAGTAACACACAAAAGAGCTGGAATATTTTCATTTTCTATTGTATCAACCTCACACAAAAACTCAATCTTGTATAAAGTCTCCCCAACACTAAAATGGGACCTAGGATTAAACTCTGACTGCAGCTAGTCTAGGTGGCTAAACAGGGAAAGCAGGAACATGAAATCAAAGAGTCAAATAGAAGCAAGGCTGTTGACAGTATACACCGCTTCCGTTTGCACAGCTAGTTTGGCAGGTGGTGGGCACTTAGCAACAGGTTGATTGACAGCTTTGTTGCTAACTCTAGTAGGAGCAATGTTGGGGAATGCAGGCACCAGATTGGCGTGTTATTATTAGTTCATATCTTAGGGACAAAAAAAGCAAAAAAAAAAAAAATGTTTTAGTGGCTTTTTCAAAAACTAAACGTTGGTTTAATAATCATAATAATATTATTAATTGCAATTATTTTGGTCAAAATAATTGTGACTTTAAATTTTAATATCGTCCCATCCCTAGGTACAAATCAATCATAATTCAATGAAAAATTGGAGACAGAAAAATTATCAATCCGTATAAGTCTCCTGTATGTGCCATCTCACCAACACAAGAGTCACATCTAATCATGTTATTTATCCAAAGCACTGCATTCTTTCATCTTGTTTTGACCTGTTCATTACATAACAGTGTAACAGTGTATGATGCTTTGATATGAGCTGATGTACACAGACCCGCCCTGCCTGTCCCGGGGCAGTTTGGTGGAAACTGGATCATGTTTGACAAGTCCGGCTGGTTCACAAATATCAATATAAAGATATTCTATATGGAGATACAGGTCTCCATACTTTCCTCTTTTAAGTGTCCCAAAAGCAGTTTGAGGTTTAAAATAGTAACAGTAAACAGCAGCTCTTATTCCCATATAGCAGGTTTTGTTAATTCACTTTGTAGTTTAAGAATGAATGGCCAATGTGACACATTTCTGTGATGAGTAGGAAAGAACTTGAATGGACTTTTTTTTCCTACTAATCCAAGGCTGGCTTAGTTTCTCAATAAATTGAAAAAGTACAAATTATTATTTTTTAAATAATGATCAAAGTTAACCTAAAACTGGCCGAACAATAATGAGAGTCATGTATTTACATATCAAAAGTTGAACTGAAAAAAAAAAAAAAAAATACTGTTTGTCCACTCAAAATTGTGACAAAAAATATTCTTCAAAACAAATCAAGACATGTTCTGGATTCTAAACTCTCAGTATCGGCAGGGGCCATGAAAAACAAAAAATGAGGTCGATCTCTAATTCTAATTATTCAGAGATGAGAAAAAGGCATTTCACTACTTTCAGACACCAGAGCGGAGTTTTGATGTCGCTATAAATGCCAACAACAACTAGCAAGCTAAGCTTCCTGATTTTTGAACAATAAAACACTTTTTATTTGATGCGGACAGTACTCAGTCTGTACTTGGGCTAGGGCTGGGTATCATTAAGAAGTTGCCAACACATACCTCGATATATAGGCCACAGGCCAATACGTATCTCGACACAGTGCACTGCCGATTCGATGCAATACAATACAATACTATATATTTGAAATTGATTTGATTCAGTGAAAAAATTTGCTTCCATTTATTGATGAATGAACATGACAGTGCATTTAATTTTGTGCATTTTACCAACTAGAAAAACACAGACTGCTTATATGAATGCTGTTGCAGTTTAATGGCTCTGAAGGATCAAAACATATTTACTAAATCAAAACTGTGATACTAAAAGTCTTGGCTAAAAGTTAAGAAATAAACCAATTTTAATCATCAACATAGTGAATCAAATGTTCTACATAAACAAGTGTTTCCTCTAAACAAGCCACACAAATGTAGCGCTGTGACAGAATAATTTTGCTGCCCACGATATCGATACTGTATCATTAAATTAAATGATACGATATATAGATCATTTTGCACACCCCTAATTGTGGCAAGACACATTTTGCTCTAATCCATGCCCAAACTAAGTAAAATCAAGTATTTGAGTTCACTTTAGCACCAGTCAACGTGGCTTTAATGGAGACCAATTATAACACTCGGCCTTACAAAACAGATTACAGATACTTAAGTCAGTTCATAGAGAGTTTGAATGAAACAGGGCTGAGTCAGAGGCCCACTGCTCTGACGAATGGGGTGCGACCAAAATATGTCTGTGTGGTTTTAACAATGACAGGAGAGACACTGGTCACATGCCACAGAGGAGATGCTGGGCACTACCAACTGAACAACGGAGACACAGTATTGCAACAGTATTGAGAAAATACATTATTTAGTCAAGTGTAGGCCTGTCACGATAATGATTGTATCGACTTATTATTCAATACATGATAGATGGAAATATATATGTTGGAGTTCAGTAACGATATTTATCGTTTGTACTTTTTCTTTGCACTACTCATAAGACTTTTGCTGTTCAACTTTCTGCAGCTCAAATCTTATCGTATTACAACTAGAATAAGTATCTTCTATAGCCAATTATTGCTTCATTCATTCAATTGTCCACTGATCTGAGGATTGCCGGTTTGAATCCCGCTCTCGTCATAAACATCATTGGGTTGAGCGGTCAGATCCTCTGACCCACAGGTTGGTGGTACGATTCCAGTTCCCACAGATGAATGTTGTTGTTGTGTCTTTGGGCAAAACACTTAAAGATTACCATTTACCATTTTACCATTTCATTCTGCTGTTTATTTGTTGCAGCTCAGGCCTGTTAATGATTCTATTTAAATAATAGTGCAGTGGGATTATCTTGCTTTGTTGATGCTGTGATTGCATCTACATCTCTGTAGCGATATATCATGCTTTGAAATTTGTTATTGTGACAGGCCTAGTCAGGTGAGTGTAGTAGTTGTGAAAGCTCTGTGCAGTTTCAGAACACATTCACTTTTTTTTTTTGCAACAAAAAGACTCTTTATCAAATGTATTCTCAAATCGCATTACCTTTTACTGCTGTATAATTTAAAAGAATCAAACACAATATACCCAGGTCGTGGCCTGTACTTGTACTTGATTTGATGTGGTACTGGCTGGATCCCAATAATCACTTTTGTTCCAGTGGGGCATTATTGACATTACTCATTCAGATGACAGAACATAGCTGTAGATAGACAGAGAGACATGGTGGAAACTGGTGTTCCCTGATGTGCTATTGAAAGTTAGTACAAAAGTACAGGTTTAAAAGTTAGACACACACCTTCATTTAAATGCCCTCGAGAAAATAAAAACTCCAATACATTAGAGGTTCAGATTTCCACACAAAAGTATCATGTTAACAAAAAGGTTTTCCATGAACTATTATAAAGACAAACTTCTGTATGAAAGACATGAGGCTCAGTCCTGGGCAGACTCAGGACTGAAACAGGAGAGCTACAACCTACAGCAAACCTTACCTTTAAAATCGCAATCCCTTTATTCACAGAGCTTCAATACAGCTCATATAAACATATAAACATGCACACATGCGCACTCGCACACGCACACGAGGCTAGGTACATATAAATGAGGCCGAGTACAGATGAGGAACAGCCACCAGGACACAGGGAGAGATTACACAAAAACACCAACCCTCCACCAGCACACAGGGAGTAGGGGAGAAATGAGGCCCAAACACCATCCCCCCACCAGGACACAAGGGAGGCCCAAACACCAACCCTCCACCAGGACATAGGACCCAAGAGAGGCCCAAATACCAACCCTCCACCACCAGGACACAGGACCCAGGGAGAGATGAGGCCCAAACACCAACCCCCCACCAGGACACAGGGCCCAGGGGAGGCCCAACTACCAACCCTCCACGGGCACACAGGGAAGAGATGAGGCTCAAACACCAACCCTCCACCAGGACACAGGGCCCAGGGGAGAGACGAGACCCAAACACCAACCCTCCATCCAGGACACAGGGCCCAAGGGGAGATGAACCCAGAGATGAACAGATGAACCCAGACTCGTACTCCCTTCTCAAGACCCACTGGCCTGTACACTCTCCCTGCTCTGCATCACATTAGGTCAAACCTCGTGCCACTGCATTCTACACATTTACTCCACTTTTCCACGTCACCCAAACTCTAATCTAATCCAAACAGGAAACCCAAACAAGACAAACTAGTTAGCAGGTTTCAAACATGACTCCATATGGACAGCATAATTCACTGCAGAGTAATGTGTACAACAGAGGTAACTGCAGCTGCTCCTTTGTCATTGGCTTATTGCAACACTTCAGATAAAAGATTTGTACTTGCCACCTTTGCAGCACTGCATTACATCTATATCAACAAGGACTGGACACCTGTTTTTGTGGTGAAATGTGATTGTATCTCAAAAAATATAGATGTTATGTGTTATGACTTCAACACCCGCTAAATTGTTATCTGACCAGATTGCCCCTGACAAAGGGATCAGCAAATGACAAAAATTATATTTATTTGCACACTCCAGAGAGCAGTTCTTTAGCAAGCAGGAATAAATCCATGCATTTTCTGTGTAACAGTCATTTCACTTGGTCTAACTGTCCTAAGAATGCAGGCCATTCTGGTTGACATCACATCGTACTTTGGGGCAGTACATTTTTTCAGTTAACATTTTGCAACATCCAAATTCATTGCTAGGAGATCTTGGGCAATGAAGTTCTTTAAAAAAAGAAAAAAAAAACCCAAAAAAAACAGTTCACCAATTGTGGTTAATGTAATCCCAAACTGGATCTTGACGGTAAATAGTGAATACAGTTGCAGTAAACAGTATTACGTCGATACCAACTCCTGTTTATCTGCTGTAGATAACATTCTCCTACAGGTTTCTGATTTGAACGAGTTAATATTTAAGCACTACACATACAGACACAGAGCTCAGTTAGGCCACTATACACCAGTCTACATTATTAAAAACACAATTAAATTTTAAGTTCAAATCGATTAGTTTGGAAGAAAATCTATTTTATTTCCTACTTTCTTGTAAGAAAGTTTGCTCACTGCAGTCACAAAGAACAAGCTTTCAGAAGTGATCTGCTCTTCCTGTGTGTATTTGTCCCACAGAGAAGAGAAAAGCAGAGGAGGAAACAACAGCACTGACTGTTTGAAATCAGCTATGCCAAATGAAATGTTGCCAACCAAAACGTGTGATTTGCACTTTCTCATCGCTACATGTTTAATGCACCAATGGACTATTACAAACTTTCCATCGTGACTTGACATGACAAATGCATTTATGAGACATTAAGCAAAAATGGCTATTGTTTTGACAACCAAATTAATGCATGTAGTGGAAACAAACTGGCACATTATAAAACAGGGCAAGTATCAACTTAATGCAATATACTGTCAGTCAAATACGTGAACGTTAAAATGCATTTCATATTAAAAGAAAAAAAAGACACATGCCAATATGGATTTACAAGCAATCACAATAGAAGAAATCCTTCCAAAAATACAAGATTGGCTCCAAAGAACCTCATCTGCACAGTATGAATTCTTGCATTGATTTTGTCATTACTTTTGTAGTAAACCAGGGCAGAACCATATTAAACAAAAACATTCCTAAATCAGGATGAGACTTGTTTAGATTCAGAAATGTAAGTCATATTTTAGACAAGAACCTGTGTCTTTCAGACCAGAGAGAACAACTGGATTCTCAGTCTTAAACGCAGTCTTTTTTTTCTGTGATAAGTCGCTCAGCCCATCTCAGTAACAGCTGAACTATCTGGCAACCCAGAGGAAACAGAGGCTCTAGTGTTAAACTTGGCATCCCTGGAATTTAATCATGTACGATAGCAATAGCACGGCTCCGTGACAAATACTTGACAGGAATTAAAACCAAATCAGCACTTTTACTCAGAAAAAAAAAAAAAAATTACTAATTGGTTAATACTTGACGTTTCATTTTCAAATAATTTGTCCGTTAAATATATATTACTTATCTTGCTTATCTTCAAATCAGCTAGTAACTGAAGACTGAGTGAAAAAAAAAAAACAAACAAAAAAAAAAAACAGTTAAATCTTGTTTTGAGTAACATCAATTAACTTAAGACAAAGGCATGTTTTAGTACATGTCTGAGGATCAGCCAGGAGGATAAACCTCAGAATGATGTCCTTTTTATCGCCCACGTTTTATTAGAGATGCACCAATACAATACTGGTATCGGATATCAACGCTAATACTGAAAAATTTGTTGGTACCCATCAGTTAATGAAAGAAAAACTCACAATGATTACAGAAATAACTTGAATCTGACAAAAGTAATAATAAATAAAAATTATATGAAATGAAAGTCAGACATTGCTTTTCAACCATGCTTCAACAGAATTACTTAAAAAAATAAACTCATGAAACAGGCCTGTACAAAAATGATGGTACCGTATTTTCCGCACTATAAGGCGCATCGGAATATAAGGCGCACCTTCAATGAATGGCCTATTTTAAAACAAATTTCATATATAGGGCGCACCGCATTATAAGGCGCATAGAATATAAACTACTGTAGTATCTGGGGTTGTGTTATACATCCACGAGATGGAGCTGCGCTAAAGGGAATGTCAACAAAACAGTCAGATAAGTCAGTCAGTCAAACTTTAATAGAATTAAAAAAAAAAACGTTCTGAAAACTTTGTTCACTCGCAAAACAAGTTAATGCATTCACAATATAGTAACTCTCGAAATAGTGCAACGCAATAACAATAACTCAACGTTGTTCAAACGTTAATGTCCATATTCACAATATCTCCCAGCCTTGTTTAGTTGTAAACACGTGAAAGAAACACGTAAAGCTCACTTTTTCAGTTCATTCCTCATTCACGAATCCGTCGAGTTCTTCCTCTTCAGTGTCTGAGTTGAACAGAACGAGCTCATTCAAAGTGTTGCCGTGTCGCATTATCCGTGTCGCTGCTGTTGTCTAACAGTTCAGTGACAATTCCTGCCTTCGTGAAACTCGGACCACAGTTCAGACTGATATATCAGCCCAGGCATCCGCAATCCATTGGCAGATTGTGGCGTATGTCGCCCGGCGCCGTCTCCCCGTCTCCCCGTCTCCCCGTTATCCCTATAGCGTTGGATCCTATCGTCGCTGTTAGACTCACGGTTGCGGACTTTCCAGCAGCGTAACTCCGTGCCCAGTCGTGCTCTCATGTAAATTCAAACGGCGTCTCAAAGCGGAGACATGGGGCTATCTAATATTTTACCATCATTACGGTAATCTGCCTCTGTTGTCCTGAAGGTGACGAATGAGAGCGCGGTGCTGCGGGGAATTTCCCAGTCATTTATTCGATGCGTAAAAGAAAAAATACGGATGTGGTGTGTAAATAGTTGTGTGAAAAAATGCAGTCAATTCTGATAATTCGTTTAACATGATTTTTATGGCTAAAAAAGGATAAAAGTCTAGGTCTAGGTGAGGTATACTGGCCCATAGTGTGCTCAGTCCTTAAAGGGTTATTACCGCTATTACTTCAGTGACGCCTCCTGACTACGGCTGTCATAATTGACCAATATTGATCCATATATAAGGCGCATTGGATTATAAGGTGCACTGTGGGTTTTTGAGAAAATTAAAGGCTTTTAGGTGCGCCTTATAGTGCGGAAAATACGGTACTCTTAACTTAATATTTTTTTGCACAACCTTTTGAGGCAATCACTGCAATCAAATGATTCCTGTAACTGTCAATGCACCTCTCAGCAGGTATTTTGGTCTACTCCTAAAGGAGCAAACCAGACTCCAGTTGTCTCAGGTTTGAAGGGTGCCTTTTCCAGCTCCTTCCAAAGATGCTCAATCGGATTTAGGGGCTCATAGAAGGCCACTTTAGAATTGTTTTCCTCTTAGCCATTCTTGGGTGTTTTTAGCTGTGTGTTTTGGGTCATTGTTCTGTTGCAAGACCCATGACCTGTGACTGAGACCAAGCTTTCTGACACGGGCCAGTACATTTCTCTCTAGAATCCCTTGACAGTCTTGAGATTTCATTGTACCCTGCACAGATTCAAGACACCCTATGCCAGATGCAGCAAAGCAGCCCCAGAACATAACAGAGCCTCCTCTATGTTTCACAGTAGGGACAGTGTTCTTGATATGCTTAGTTTTTCCATCTGTGAACATGGAGCTGATGTGCCTTTGCAAAAAGTAAAATTTTTGTCTTAGCTTCTGAGAGAATGTCCTATTGACAGATTTGTGGCTTGTCAACATGTAGTTTGGCAAATTCCTTTTTTTATAATTTGTTTTCAACAATGGTGTCCTCCTTGTCGTCTCCCATGAAGTCCACTTTGGCTCAAACAACGACGGATGGTGCGATCTGACACTGATGTTCCTTGAGCTTGAAGTTCACCTTTAATCTCTTTAGTTACCATTCGTATTATCCGTCTCTGATTTGTCATCAATTTTCCTCCTGTGACCACGTCCAGGGAGGTTGGCTACAGTTCCATGGATCTTAAATTTCTGAATTATATGTACAACTGTAGCCACAGGAACATCGAGCTGCTTGGAGATGGTCTTATAGCCTTTACCTTTAACATGCTTGTCTAAAAGTTTTTTTTTCCAATCTCCTGAGACAACTGTTTCGTTTGCTTCCTCTGGTCCATGTTGAGTGTGACCATATCACCAAACAGCACAGTGACTACCTTTAGCCCTATATATAGGCCCACTGACTGATTACAAGATTGTAGACACCTGTGATGCCAATTAGTGGACACACCTTGGATCACACCTTTGGTCACATTATTTTCAGCCTTTTCTAGGGATACCATAATTTTTGTCCAGGCCTGTTTCATGAGTTTATTTTTTAAATGAATCTGTTGAAGCATGGTTGAAAAGCAATGTCTGACTTTCATTTCATATAATTTTTATTTATTATTACTTTTGTCAGATTCAAGTTATTTCTGTAATCATTGTGAGTTTTTCTTTCATTAACCGAAGGGTACCAACAATTTTGTACACGTGTGTATATATACAGATACTTAACCTGGGCCATCGCCCCTACTTTACAACTTTGCAGCAATGTACATATACTTCTGCGTCACCCACACATCAATTGGAAGCTATGGCTCTCATCTTTCTGAATATGTAAACCGTTTTCACCTGCAATCACCACAGTGCTGATAGGAAAGACATTTTTTACAGAAAAGCCAAACATTTGGATTTAGACTTCACTTACCTTTGAGGGCTCTGGTTCTGTCAAACATCAACATATTTCCAGAAAGTTATGTCTACAAAATATATTAGATCCTACATGTCCAGTCTGCTGCAGGAAAGTATTCCAAATGTAAAATCTGCTCTGTCACTTTTTTGCATTTCTTTTGTCAATTTCAGGCACAATAAACTTCAACACCAACTTTGTTTCTCAGTGCTAAACAAACATGTTTGTGATTGCCACCAAGATTTGCCATGAAGATGGGGGTTGTGGGTTACTGGAGCCCCAGACAGTGAATCAGTGCTACAGATGATTGAGTTTACACCCCACTCTCCCCGTTGTAGAATCAACTAACAAAACAAAGGAAATATGCGATCAAGGACACTGTTATGCTAGAGGCATCTCAGACCCGGAACAGTTCGTGGCAGAGTGAAGTTTTCACAGTGGACTCAGTTTGCATTATTGTAGGTAAAAATATAAGATGCACACGCATTAGCATCTCATCTGTGCGCATGGGTGAGGCCTGCTCTGGCACATTCTTGTGGAGTTATGGATCAGACTTTGTTTATTGGTGATATCTGGCAGGATATAGTTTAGACAGCGATAACTGTGCTGCCCAATGATAAACCCAAATGTTATCTTCAGATTGACACCTAATTTGAGAATCAATGTTGGCTTTGCAGATCACTGAAGCCCCAGATCATACAATGTTTATGCTTACTCTCACCGTTGTAGTATCAACTAATTACTACACATTATGTATTGCTGATGCTTTACACTAACAGTCAATGAGCAGCTGAACAAGACAATGTATTGTTTGGTATGCTTTACTGTACACAAGTAGAGTACAGTGTAGAGACGTAGCTCCACTTCATGCGTAAATCCTGCATCATTGTGTGTCGTTTACCGTTTTTGTGTGATATGTATATGATATATTATTTCACCAGCTCTTAATTTTGTACCTTCTTGTTACTAATGTGTTTGTGTTTTTCCTTAGCCACATGAGTGATGTTGACCTATCACATGTGCTCATCGGCCATTACGAGGTTTTGCACAAAACAAAAAAATGGTGCAAGACATTTTTTCACCATTTTGTGGACACTGACTTTGTGAAGGCCTTAATTCTCTATAAAGGACACTGTAGATCAGTGGTCCCCCACCACCGGGCCGGGGACCGGTACCGGCCAGCAACTGCATGTACGTAACGTAACTTTCGCCCACCCTCATGATGCGCAAAAATAAAACCTACATTATTCCGGTCCATGGTGCAAAAAAGGTTGGGGACCACTGCTGTAGATCAAAGGGTAAAATCCCTATATGTACCAAAAGGCCTTTAGAGACACTTGTCTTGGAGCTGGCAGAGGTAGGAGCCATCAGAACACAGCAAGAAGGAAGCAGGGAGAAGCCACAATCATGTACAGCGTGTTTACAGTGCGTTTATTTACATTTTGAAGTGTGTTTGTTTACTGTTTGCAGTATGTAGAGTTTGAAAATATATATTTATTTTGAACCATACCACTTGTTTTGACTATTTTATAAACAAATATCAATTTTATATTATGTTTCGATATGTTATATAAATGTACATAGTAATAGAGCAGCTAGGTGTGCAGATAAAGATCCCTCTAAGTGCAAGCTTTCAGTAGAGCTCTCATTGATGTCTGTGGGTTGAAGCATTCAAAAGTTATTGCAAACGTTCTCCAAATTGGAAAGGTTTGGATAACTTTGGAGAAGGTTTTTAGGTAAATTTGGATACATCAAAAGTCCCTCCATAAAACACCTGGATTTACTAATAATAAATGAGTGTAAAAATTTCATTTTTATAGATATTGTCCTTTGAAATATGAGAGGTCAACAATATTTTCAGTTGAGATACAGTGTATTTTTGTCCCAAGCTACCTAGTGCAGCTTTCTGCAATTTGATTTTAACAAATGAGGATGAGACATACTTACAGTGATTCTGACACCTGTGGGTAAAACTATTGGGTGTAACCTTTACAAAGACCCCCAATTTTGTGTATTTACTACTGAGGGTTAAATAATGGCTATCATTTTAATTTGGAGAGGTCAAAACAAAGGCAATTTCTCCAAAATGGCCCGGAATTGTAAGGGGTTAAAGCAGCAGTATTGAAATTGGTATACCTACTCTTCATAGAAACCTTTTGAGAGGGTGTTCTGTTTGTCATTGACACTGAATGGTTTGGAGTTGACATGTTGCCATAAACTACACTGATGTCTCTGTCCAATGAACTCTCCAGAGGAGCCTGGAAACAACACGTCACTTTTACTGTCAAGTGTAACTGCCACAACACTGCTACAGTTAAAGTGCAAATCCTGCAGCTAAGATTGGTCCTGACGAAGCCAGCTTAGGATGTTGCCCCAGTGGCATTAAAAGATGCGTCAAATGCAGAAGACAAATTTCCCTGGTGCAATGAAATATATCTGCTTTCTAGGCACTTTGTTCTCTTAATTTTATTTTCCTAAAGTCAGTGATACTTGTTGGATTCAGTAGCATCACGTAGGGCACCAATCGAAAAACGGCATGATCTGCAGCTATGAGGGGCCATATGAGGAGCCGACAGCATGCAGCACTTTGTTTTAAATCAGCTCCTAATACCTCAATGGGTACAGCAATTTTTCAACCTGGAAATCAGCAAACTTGTTTTGTTTATTGCACTGCCAGGTACCAGGATAAAAATGTATTTAAAATATCTTAATGCACAACAGAAACTAGATGACTAATCAGAAAAATCACTGACTAGAACTAAAATAATTGCTAGTTGTCGTGCTTTAAATACAGCCTCGTCTTGAACCCTGAACCACAGCCTGTAGTTTGAAACATTTAAATATGGCTGAGTCCTGAGGAACAGCACAAGTCTGTTTTCTCTTTGAGATTTATCACTTTTTCCGGTTCCAGTCGAGCCTTTTGGGACAGACTTCACAACAGACTTCCTGCATTTTCCTCCAGGCAGCCTGCAGTCAGAAGCCAGAGCGGGACAGCAGCTTTCCACACCAGCTAGCACCTTATACAATGTTATTTGGTTTTAATTGTAGGGATTAGTGTTGCCATGATACTACAAACTTGATTTTGATACTAAGGAACAGACTTAAGGCGCAATACTGATTTTGATACCACGAGGACAATAATGATGTCTTTCTTTAGGCAACAGAATGTGATTTTCAACATTAAATCGTAGTACTTTCTTTTATGTTCCCATGTGCCCTTATATCTGTAATCCCTCAGTGGTCCAGGTAGGTTCCATAATCGTCTATCGGCGTATACTAGTCTATGTGGTATGGATGGGAGGATATATGATATCGCTAATCGCAATAAAAAAGGTCCGCAATTAATCGTTTTAATAAACGTGATCATCACGCACAATTATAATCGCCTTTACGGCACCAGACTGCCTCATGTCTGCAGTTTCAATACAATGTTTAGATGTTAGTTCTGGTGTTTGTCCACAAGGGGGGCCTTTGTAGCAATGACACAGCTTCTGTGCCTATAGGGCAGGACAGTTATCGCTGTCTGAACTATAGTCTGCCAGATAACAATAAACAAAGTCTGATCCGTAACGCTCCACAGGTACATGCCACACCACGCCTCGCCCATGTGTGCGCCATATTTTTACCTACAATAATGTAAACTGCAAAATAAAACAACACCTTTCAAACGATGGACAAATGAAGTCTAATTCATACAGCTAAACACAAATGTGCCAGAGCACATGGTTCGAATGTGCACTATGTGCACAGAAGCAATACTAACGATTACACATGATATATTTTACCTACAATTATGTCAATAGCAGAATAAACCATACTTACCAATTGAGAACAGCATCCAATCAAAAATAAAAAAATAAGGTCCTTTACTCCACCGTGGAATCTTCACTCTTTGCCACGAACCACTCCGGGTCCGAGATGCCTCTCGTATAACTTTTACAAACATCCAGTGTCCTTGATCGCATACTTCATTTGGATGCAAAAATCATGACAATCATGACAAAATGGACAAAACACTTGGCTTCGGCCGTATCCCAATTCACAAAAGTGCCCTTAAATGCACCGTTTGCAGTGTTCATTGAAGAGCACTTGCGTCACTTCTAGCGCAACAGGGCTGTCCCATTTTGCCAAGATGGCGGCTATACTGAGGAGTACATATTTTTAGCCAGGTACTTTGAACGGTACTTCAAATGGTGCATTTGACGAATTGGGACACAGCCTTTGTTTATGCACCTGTCAAACTCCGTCTGTTTACAGAAAACCATAACATGCCATACATCGCCGTGTTCAGCTGTTCATTGGCTGTAAGGGGGAAAAAGTCACTAAATGTGTGTAATGTAATTGGTTGAATCTACAAGGGAGAGAGTGGGGTGTATACTTTCAGTCATCTGTAGCACTGATTGATTCACTGTCTAGGGCTCCAGTAACCCACAACCCACCTTATTGGCCAACATTGGTGTTAGCCAACATGTTTGTTTGGCACTGAGGAAGAAAGATGGCGCTGTCAGAAGTGTATTATGCCCGAAATCAGCAAAAGAAATACAAAAAAGTGACAGGGCAGATTTCATATTTCATATTCAGAAAGACAAGCATCGTAGCTTTCATTTGATGTGTAGATTGTTTGTGTGGGTGACACAGAAGTACATGTACCTTGGTGTAGAGTTGTAAAGTATGTGAATGTTAACAGGTTAATCATTGCGATAATATCATTAATCGTGATTATTTTGGTCACAATAATCGTGAGTCTAAATTTTAATATCGTCCCATCTCTCGTCTAATGTGGTCTTATACTTCTTCTGATACAGGTCAAGATAATTGTAAAGCTATTCAGGAAAGGTTCATTTCTGTCCTGACACCCTTAGAAATTAGAGGACTGGAAAATGCCAAATTAAAAATGATCTTCACCTGGTTTGAATTTGCAATAAAAGCCTCCAGCCTGAGGGATTTAATCACTGCATACCTTCTGACAATTTCCTTAATGTCTCTCCCCACTCTTCTCAACTATCCAGCCTATGGGCCAAAAAATATGAAAAATACCTGCTCCACTACCTGCTCGTCTTCGTGGAGATGTTATTGCTGTGTCTGGAATGCTCTATTATGGCATTAACTTATCCACCTTGCATATGTATTTTAGTGCCAAGAAAATTGTGTATTCTTACTGTGACTGGGCTTGCCTTTCCACAGATCTAACTTGTATCATGGCCTGACGGTGTCACCTGGTTGTCTCCATGGGGAAAAGTTATGTTATGTCATACTGTGTTGAACATAGGCAAGGCAATAACATCTCAAGACAGGTGGGTAGCCGACCCCTCATCAGAAAAGTTACATAGAGTATCTTTAAATTGAAAGTTATCCACATCTAAAAATGAATACATTTTAATTCTAAAAAGAAGTCGTGAGAAGAGTAGCCATAATGCAGCCTGTCCCTGCTGCTGGGTGTGTCACACTGAAGAACTCTAAAAATAAAATGTTTTGTCTTTTTCTGGGAGTGAGGTGGAGCCGCGGGAAGCACATCCTTAACCATATAATTACTCTGTGGGAAGTTAAAGGAAAGTTTATCCCAGGTTTAAAAGGCATAAAGACAAAAACTATTGGACTGAAATGGCATTTGAATGGTCATGTAAACACTGGAACGATTTAAGTCATGTCTGTCCACTGCAAAGAAGAAAAAAAGTGCATCCACCGAGTCTGTGGATAACCTGTTCAAGCTTTTTCATCCATCTGCTGATATGCGATATTAACAGATACCAGTACAGAGACTGAAAATGGCATTTATTTCCTTTAAAACAAAAATAAAATAAAACAAAACTTATATGAATGTGTTATGTGGGCCAATTGCAACCATTAAATAGTCGTATTACTTTAATTTATATGTCCAGCAACATTTTCAAGATTGGTGCCGATATTGGATCTTGCATCCCTAGTTTAGACCTCAACAAACATTCTGAAATCCATGGGGAATTTTATAGTTTAACAGCAAACCTGTTTTTTCCTTATTAATGCTTCTAGAAGTTTAAAATGTTCACTGCCAAAACTTGAATTTTGTGCAAGTTAAAGGAACAAAACTTTGACCAAAGAGTTGTTGTGGCTAATGAGTCACTGGGGTGAATATATCCTCCATTTTCCCTTCTGTCATTGGACTAAAAATGATGCAACTGATCTGCAATAGGTCATAAAATACATTTATACATTTTTTCCTTTTATAAAAAAAAATTGCATTGGTTGGTCATTTGCAGTTTTATCACATACACTAAGGAATAGATTGTCGGGAAGCATGCCTCAAACAGCTGAAGGTCAAAACGGGAACAAACTGATTATATTCAATCATCTAATCCTTGGGCTGTTTAAAACTGTAACATCTGACCTAAAGAGATTGGGTTTTATTTATTCTAATAGAATCTTTTTGCAGACCAAGGTTTAGTTTGCTTTCATCCCTGACAGTTTGGACTGCTAGCTCACTAAGAAAGAGTACAGTAGTTAAACATGGTACGTTACGGTTGCATTAGCAGCTAGTCCCTCCATGTTCTTATAAACTTTTGTGTTTGTGTGTGCAGATTGGCATAGTTGTTTGCACCAAGGAAACCAATGAGAGTTTAATGGTCTGGATTTACAGGACGTTTTGTAAGGAAATTAAAAGCCACAGTATGCAACTTTTTTCATCAAAAACCAGACAAAAATAAAAGCATGTTTATCATTTGGGTGTACACATCCTGCTTATTCTGTTCCAATACCGATGTCGATATTTAGGCTTTAAATATCTTCAGATACTCGATATCAACCGATACTAGGACAGAGACTGAAAATATAATTAATTTCCTCTAAACACAAACAGCATATAGTAAAAAAAAAATGAAATGATTCAAATGTGTTTTGTAACTACTGAACAGTAAATTGTCCTATTACACTAATTTGGAATGGGCTATTGGTTGAACTGATATCTTGGAAAGTCATTGAAATTCTCTGCAACTCTGCTTCCCAAAGATAAACTTGAAGAACATGCATCCTTACTCTAAGAAGGCTTGCATCTCCACAAACCTCTCAATTGGCCTGAAATAGGACCTACTCCTGCATGTTTCCATGGAAATGTTGTTCTTTGGACTATAATATTCCTCAATATGGC
Organism: Periophthalmus magnuspinnatus; assembly: GCF_009829125.3. Lineage (NCBI taxonomy): Eukaryota > Metazoa > Chordata > Actinopteri > Gobiiformes > Gobiidae > Periophthalmus > Periophthalmus magnuspinnatus. The sequence goes on along the minus strand of NC_047128.1, from coordinate 10,107,160 downwards.
ATAACACTATAGGTGTCTGGGGAATGTTCCTAAGTATTATGCCCTTTACTTTACATTTCCATGGAATCATGCAGTTGCATCTTTTTCTGCACCTCCAGAATGCGGGTTTTTGTTTTTTGAAGAGTTTTATGTGTTGCAGATTAGACCCAGATGTGTCCGTGTGTCTGAACTGAATAGTGTCATTACTAGCTCTGGAAAAGTTTTGGGCGTAATCATTTATAAAAGTCCAGAAAAGTCTTAGCCATAACACAGCTGCTTCTGAAGGCTATGTGATCTACACCATAAAACACATACTGGACAATACTGGGCCCAAACACACACTGTGAATGATTTCCGAAGTATCCTAGGCTTCCTGACTTTTCAAATACACATTGTTTCAAGCCAATCCCAGCGCCTTGACCGGTAAAGCTGAAAAGTCCTCTCACTCGTGACACTACAACATTACTGTAATCACCATCTCCAAATGGCAGGATTTCACAATGACACGTCCAAACACACGCTGCAAATACGGACATGAAGCAGCCGCCTTTCAATCAGCATCACTATAGAAACTGACACGTGCGCGCGAGACCAGGTGACGCATTGTTTCAAATCAAAAACCCTGCGTAAAAGGCAGAGAAAGCTGCATTCAGGCGATGGAAACTGCTGGACCACTGCGTGAAAAGGACGCCCACAAAACAAGCGAAATAGCATTGTTTGTCACGTTCAACCAGCAACAATTAAACGACAGTGGCTCGGCAATATGTTTCAAGCACAAATGCGCGCTGACGGCAACGTATGAATTCACCAAAGCGTGTGTAACAAAAATAAGCTGAAAGTTTAAATTCTCCTTACCCCGATCCACAGACTCCTCTCCTGGGTCTTCCTTCAGGATTTTCCGGTGACTTTTACGCGATAAATCCACAAAAATACACTAAAGTCAAACGCGCACGAAAAGCCCCACGACCCACAGTTGTGTTCCGAGTCTGAACTTGGTGCTGACAGCGCCTACTTTCCAGTTTTCCAACTGTGTAAGAGGTTCTTAGGAGAAGTAGAGACTGAACAGTCCGTGCCTAAAGTGTGATTCTGCTGTGGTAGTGCTGCGTTCAGTGAGCGACAAGGAGTGGAGGAATTCAGAAGGCTGAGACAAAGCGCATGGGCGGAAAAAACGCAGTGAATTTATGGACATGGGCGTGGGCTGCATCTGTGGGAATGTAACAAGACCACATTAAACGTGACACACATGCTTTGAGTTTATATGGAAATCAGCCTGTATACTAGGCCTATAGTTTAATGGTAAAGATGAACGTGCAAAACTGAATGATATTAAATAGTATGAAGACATAATCTTTGATAAAGATTACTCTTACTCAAGTAAGAGTTGGCTGACTCAAATATGAATTCAAAATAATATTACTATAATATATATTATAATATTATTAAGTACAAACTACTGCGGGTGTGTTCAATAAAATACTAAAATATATGTTAAGTAAGTACAAGTAATTGAATAGGGGATAATAAGGGGGCCTTGGACCTGCATTTTTTGGCGTTGGGCAGAGCAGCAGGATCGGGTCAACTGACCTCAGGGCTCTAGATGGGATATAGGGCTGCAGTAACACCCTTAGATAAAGAGGACCCATAGAGTGGACACATTTAAACACAATCAGTACCACAGTTCAGACACCACTTTACAAATGTGTGGATTACTTTTTCCAGATTCGCTTTTGGAAGGTAAGACCTTACTTTAACCTTACTTTACTTTATGACAGAGCTAATGTGCTTGTCTTGTTACTTTCAAATATATATCAAATGGATCCCATGCAGAGTCTTGTTGTGTACATGTAGTCTGGCTGACAGATGTAGGTCATTGCATGTGAATATAACTGAGGTTAAAAAGCTTCATAATGAAAACAACTTTGTAATCCATAAAACACCAAACATTCAGAGACTTCATTTTCCAAAACAGTATGGTAGTTTACGATTGTCTTTGAAGGCACCCGCAGCTGAGAGCAAAGACACATGCACATATATTTACTTTGCTGTCAATACTAGGACAGAGTCTGATATAATGCATTCTCTGCACTGAACAAATGTGACCTTTAACTTTTAAGATCTCAGGAAAATCTATAATTTTGAACATTTTAGCACAGTGAGATAGTGTTGGCAGAATAATACTCTGTAATAATACTGTTATTAGTTCTACCAAACAAAATGATGAAATCTTTATATAAATCTTTATATAATTACAGCCATAAAGTTGAACTATGACATTTTTCTGGAAGGGCCTCCATCACCTGCTTGTCTCACTGGAGATGTTATTCCTTTACCTGAAATATTACACAGTATGCAATTAAACTTTTATCTTCCATTTATTCAGTAATCTTTGTTTTCATTGGCATAAAATGCTTTCTAACTGTAAGATCTGACCTATAACCTGCTTGTCTTCATGGAGATAGACAAGTTTAATGCCATACCATTTAACAAAAGCAATATCCTATAGTAGACGGGCTAAAGTTAGTGTTGCTACTGCTTAGAAGCACAATTTCAATTCAGCCAAAGTGTGATTCAAGCTACTAGGTGTATTAGTACTTACTACTACGCTAGTACTTAGGCCTATGCAATTTGAACTGTGATTGTGATTCATTCATTCTTATCAAAGGTCAGCTTGGGCCTTTTTAAAGGAGAGGGCTAAGATCAATCCTCACTGAAATCAGTTGGAGTGTTCATAATTTTGAGGAAGACACTTGATTATTTGCACATTAGCCATAAACTGTATAAAGAAGTGGACTGAGGTAGTGTGATGTCACCCACAGCGTTCGGCTCCAGTCAAATGAAGCTCATCGATGCTAGCAGTTATAGCAGCCAATTTGGAGCTTAGTTTCATATTTGGAATTCCAACAGCAAGTATCATAGCAACCAAAGAGCCAATCTAAAGCCAGGCTGTTGAAGGTAATGCCCCTTTCCACCCACGCCGCTGGTTTATCAGGGAGCATGCGCTTAGCAACACGTTCAGTCAAACCTATTCCTAACACTCGCGGGAGTGCCCTCGGGGGAAAGAAGGTGCCTAATTTGTCTGTTATTAATGTTCATATCTTGATTTATAAACACGATAGCAAAAATAAAAACAGGATTATGTAGAACTGGTTAATACGAACATTTTAAGATCAAAATGACAAGCCTGACAGCAGCAGTTACAGAGAGAGGGGCCACAGTTTTTAAATAGAAAGTGAACTAAAGCTAGAATGGATGGAGTCTGTCGTAACGGCTAGTGCGGGTGCGGACCAAGGAGTGCAGACTCAGGGCAAGTTGACAGTGTTTATTTACAATTTGTGCAAAAGACAGTTCAGATAGTTCATTTATCATACACGGGACGTAGGTAGCGGGAGGCAGACCAGACGGGCGTAGGGCAGGGCAGGAGCAGGAAAACGGAGCCGGAGCGGGAGTGGAGACTGCCAGGACCGGAGCATGATGAGACCAGGGACAGGACCAGGGAAGACTGAGCAGGGGTAATCCAGATAGCAGGAGCCAGAGCAGGAAACGGGAAGCAAGCCGGAGGCCAAGACAGGGCAGGAGGCAAAGCAGAGGGTCGACTGTACCGGAGCTGGGGCGCAGAGGCAGGAGCAGGAACGAGCAAGAGCAGGAATCTGGAAAGTGGCAAAAACTCCAATGAGCAAACAGGCGGGCAGGTAACAAAATACGAAAACTAGGTTGGAGCATTCACATTGACATGCGGACGGTCTGGCTCCGAGTGTCTTCTGCCGAGCCCTCATATACTCGGCAGCAGGTGCAGGTAATTGCGCTGATGCACTCCAGGTGCGTGCGGGAGGAGTCAGGAACTCCGCCCAGCTCCGGGCAGACAGGTAGGGGAGGGGGAGAGAACACAGGAATTGCAGGCATCATGACAGAGGCCGTGTCCCAATTCGCCAAATGCACCCTTTGAAGGGTCCCTTCGAAGTACTCTTCAAAGTGTAATTTGAAGGTTCCGGTCGAGAATCTGCCCTCCTCAGTGTAGCCGCCATCTTGCTGAAGTGGGACAGGTCTACACCACGGACCGCACTTCCACCACTGTCTTTGAGCGTACGATACGTACATTACGTACGTTATTTTTAATTATTTATTATTTAATAGAAGAAAAGTCAAGATGTCATTGTCACAGCCGTTTCTTTCTGTTTAGATTGAATATCAATAGGCAAATATAACGTTCGAGGTGATTTTTTTACTCAATTGTAGCTACTTCATAACTTAAACAAAATATACCTTGTGAAAACGTAATAACAGAGACAGAGGTAACAATATCATTTTGACATTCATAGTCTATAAACCAGAGAACACTGATTAGTGGTACATAAAGTGGGATATTGCAGTTTAATGGTTCGGTATTTTGGCCAGTGGCTACACCACCTTAATAACAGTAGAGGGCACTGTTTCCCTTCTATGCCGTGCCAGTTCTTTTCATCTGATTATTATAAGGTATTTTCTAGCAGTGCAGCGCTACATCAAGCTAGTGTCTTGATTTACTAACACGAAAGTAAATGACACGTGCCCACGAGGGAGTGCAGACCTATGGAATGTACGGAACTCACGAAGATTTGTGCACGTCTCAGGACTCTCTTCTGTCCTTTCTGGAGAGTCCGTTTCTTCATTGTTCACATTACCTGGGTGCAACTCATTAAACTCTTCTGACTTTACGTTTCAGTCTCTTGGTCTTTGACGCTTACAATAGAAATGAACATTCTTACATTATTCTTATTGCAGTAATAATTTTTAATGATAATAATGTTTTCTTATTGTCTAGCAATAACTCCACATTCCTTTATTCCATGAAACTCCCCTCCTTCTTAATCATCAAACACACTGTACAGATCTTTATTCAGATTTAACAGTTTCATGTTGCTCTGTTGTAAATGAGGTAAACCAGTATGAACATTTGAACGTGTATTGCACAACGGACTCCATTTTCTTCTCTTTTTTGCGTAGTCGCGGTGCATGATGGGATATAGAAGTGCGTGAAGTGTGCACGGATGCACGCTTCGGTTACATCCGATCTCAATGGAAACGGTGCAAAGGGAAGGGCAGGTTTGTCGGCCGCATTCAGTAGGGTGCATTGAAATGGGACAGCCCTTGTCGCGCCGGAAATTACGTAACTGCCCTTCGATGCACACACTTCGAATGGTGATTCTAAGGCCAGTTTGGCGAATTGGGACACGGCCAGAGTCAGAAGCACACCCATGCTCACTTCCTATCTGGAGTGTGGCGGCTAGCAGGTTAGCCATGTCTATTTATATATACAGTTTATGATGTTGGCAATTATTGAAAGTCAGCAAATCAGGAAATTTTTACAGAAAAATATTTTTGATTTGTTTTTTTATAACATAAAATGAAATGCATGTGTCCCATTAGATTGTTAAACACAATGTACCCTTCACATGTGATCCGTATAACATTTTAATGTGGGCAGATTTAGCGTGGAGCATTCGTTCAGCTGCAGGGAGACATTTTGGTTTCATATGATGTAATCAAGTTTTTCAGATCAGCAGTTTGAGCATCATGTGGCCTTCATGTGACAGTCAGAGTATCATACAGATATAAGCAGATGTTTGGGTTAAGGGATCAACAAGGGCAAGCTTAACCCAACGAGGTCGCAACTGGGAGGGAAAACATTTATATACTTACACCATCCCTTTAACGGGTGAAAAGTTTGGTACCCGCATTTGACCCATCCTTATGCATGTTTTAGGGTGATAGAAGGAAGTGGTGGAACGTAACAAAGTAAAAATAATGTACAAAGTGTAAGCATTTGTACTTTACATGAATACATGTTAAAGTGGATACTTTTTACTTCACTACATTTGAGAGCAGTTGTCTATACTTTCTACTCCACTACATTTTGAACGGGACTGAAAAGTAAAAGTATTTTTTATTTTTGTCTGAGACCTGCTCGAAAGGTTGAGGGTTTATTTTTAACACATTTGTAGTTTGAGCAAACAAAAATATGCAAATACAAACCGCTAGGAAAAAAATAAATTATGATTCAGTTTTTTTCTGTTGAACAAAATTCAGCACACATCTTAATCAAAAATCACTAAATTTGAAGCCTCATGACACCTTAAATCTGTATGAAATACTTTTACTTTTTACTCTTGAAGTACATTTTTAAACAGGTACTTTAGAAATCGAATACTTCTTCCACCACTGATGGAAGGAATCACAGACATGGGGAGGAACATACAAACTCCACACAGAAAGGCCTGGACCTCAAAACCTTGCTATGAGGCTATGAGAGAACTAGACTCGTGCATGTTTTAAGAAAATTCCTGATTAGTCAGTGAGTTACATGCAGAAATGACAACACAACTCTGGGTGTTTTGATTAAGTAGGACCAGTTTTAACATGGTCTCTATAAACATTACACAGTTCCAAAATACTGTAGCTTAGAATGGGCCCATGTAAGGACTCCATGAGCAGTGCCTCTCCTCAGCCCACTGTTCTCTACAGCATCACTTTGGATTTGACCAATGAAAACAGCAACTACTTTCTGCTCTGTATGTTACAATAAATAAACACACAGATACATACACAGTGATGGAAGAATACTTTGAAAATGTATGTCGTTACAGAATACTGAATAACCAAATGAAAATGTTTTTTGTAACATATTCTGATACATGGTCCAATCAGAGTACTGTATTCTAAATACTGTGAATATTTTTTACACAGAGTTACATTTAAGTTATAGTGAGAAAAAACATGACATTACAGTTACAAAACAATTAGATATTTGTTGCTGTAAGAGAAATAAAATTGGCACACACATGCGCTACAAGAGCTATGTTTAAAAATTTTCTTACTAACAAAAACACAGTTTAAATCCAGAGTTGTGTAATGACGTACCACCATGTCTTTGATTTTAGAAATGTAACTGTATTGTGGATACCACCTTTGATTTTAGAAATGTAATCTGAATACTACCAAATTAAAGAGTAACTGTACCAGAATACACCAGAAAATGAGTGTTCTGAATGCGTATTGTTGGTACATTGTTGGTATTCAGTTTCTTCCCAACACTGTCCATACATTACATTAACAGTTCAATGAATCATTTAAGCATAAAATGATGTTTGTGTTGAGAGTGGGATTTGAACCTTTGCATCAGTGGGCAAACACCCTACCAACTGAGCTACTGTCGCCCCTAAATTCACAAAACTCTAAGTTGTCATGGTTTGATATAGGACCCAAAATCAAGACACAGGAAGGTAGTCAAAATTATTTATTTACTGTTAATAAAGTGGTTGGGCTGGAAGGGCAGGCAGGCAGGCAGGCAGGGGAGCAGGGTAGGCATGCAGGTGAGCAGGGCAGGCAGGTAGGCAGATAAGCATGGCAGGCAGGCAGGTGAACAGGGCAGGCAGGTAGGATGAGTAGAGTTGATCAAACAAACTAGAAAGGAGTGGCTGCGGAGCTGCTCTACTTATACTGGAGATGGGGGGGATTTACATGAACAGGTTTCAACATGGAAGCTCGAATGGATCCTCATAAAAGCAGGTAACTTAAGTTTTACAGATTTTGTCAATTACAAATGGCCCAATGTAAGATGGTGCTAGCTTTTTCGATTCAACTTGCAACGGAATGTCTCTGGTCTCTGGTTGAAAGCCAAACTTTCCGACCTGCTTGGTATGCAGGTGAAGGACCCCTATGTCTATCAGCATTTTCCCAGTTACTCTCAGCTGAACGCAGTAGGGCGGCATGGGCACACTTCCAGATCCTGCGCATCGGTTGAGGTGGTCTTGGACAGACGGCACAGCAATACCACCCTCCTGCATAGGGAACAAAGGTGGTAGATAGCCAGGGGGACATTCAAATGGGGTCATACCAGTAGCAGCAGATGGCAGTGAATTATGTGCGTATTCCACCCAGGGAAGTTACAGGCTCTAACTAGAGGGGTTCTGGTCTGCAACACGACAAAGGGCTGTCTTTTGCACTGCCCATTGGTCTGTGGATGAAAACCTGATGAGAGGCTCACTTTAGCTCACTTTAGCTCGACAGAAACTCCTCCACACTTGTGAGATGAATCGGGCCTGTCCATTGGAGACTATACCCAGTGGGGTTCCATGGAGTCTGAAAACATGATGGACCAAACAGCCAGCTGTCTCCTGAGCAGATGGTAACTTAGCTAAGGCCACAAAATGTAATGATTTTGAAAAGCGATTAATGATGGTTAAGATTACAGTGTTACCTTCGGAGACAGGGATAGTGATATGGGACCATGTTCGTGTGGGAACAGGAAGGGGAGGTAGCAGTCCTGATGGCCGTTGATTGGAAGTTTTATCCCTGGTACAAACTGTGCAGGCTTGTACTCCCTGGTATCCCTCTCCATAGTGGGCCACCAGAAATGACACCATAGGAGAACTGATGTACAGTTAGATATCTGTGTAAACCCTCAGGCGTCCAGGTCTGATCCATAGCAAAAGACGAAGTTAAAATCTGTCAATGAGTTGTCCAATTGACAGATTTTAACCAGGGTAACACGCAAAACAGGGAGTATGAACCCATTGCAAACCTATGAATTTACAGACTGAGGAACATACAGACAGTTATGGGGTCTGTTACCTGGGTCTGGTTCAGTTTCTTGTTCCGCTTTAACCTTGGACTCAATCTCCCAGGATATGGATGCGACCACACAGGAGGGAGGTAGAATGTTGTCAACTGGGTTCAGGCAAGTCTGTTGAGGAGAACTGACGATAGAGTGCATCTCGTTTGACATTTCTTGACCCTGGTCTGTAAGTTAAGGTAAAGCTAAAGTGCCCAAAAAACATATCCCAGCGAGCCTCGTGAGAATTTAACTATTTTGCTGTCTGTATGTATGAAAGGTTTTTATGGTCTGTCCACACTACAAATGGATGTTCTGAGTTATCTAACTACTGTCTTCATTCTTCAAGGGCCAATTTTACCGCAAGGAGTTCACAAGTTCACAAGTTCTATAATTATGTAATTCTGCTCAGCTGGGGTCAAGCTTCAAGAGAAGAATGCGCACGGGTGCAGTATTTGATCGGAAGGTGTTCTCTGGGTCAGTACAGCTCCCACTCCAATGTCCAAGGCATCCACCTCAACTACAAACTGAAGAGACTGGATGAACAAGGACTCGACAAAACTTTTGGTTGTTCGTCCAAGCTGCGGCTTGGATGATTAGCTTTATCCAAGCCAATCCTACAATGTTTTGTCCAGTTGAGATCTTATATTTTTCTTTTCCTGTACATCAGACCTGGATGACTGAGGGATTACACAGATTTAAGTACTTAAAGTAGGTCTGCCACTAAAATTATTATATGGACATTCTGTTCTATGATGAGATTTGAGCTGTAGGTCAAATTCTGAACTTCTATGGCTCATTATAGACACAAATTTTAAAAAAACATTATAAACACAATTTATTTACTGCAGTTCATCTTATTATTATTATTATTATTATTATTATTATTATTATTATTATTATTATTATTATACAATTTTGCACATTTATAATGTTTTTGTGGATAGTTTTGCCTTATAGTTTAGTTTCACTATTATCATCTATATTTACTTTAGCAATATATCGCTCTTCAAATTGTGACATGCCTAACTTCAAGGTGTAATTTCTAATGATGTCCTGGTGGTGGAGGTGTTATTGCTTTCTCTGGAATGTTCCATGTTATGGGATTATTCTTAATCTTCTTAGAGAAAATTAGGTGACATGACCCTTGCCAAGTTACAGGTCATATCTGTTTAGAGGCAGTAACAATACATGTTGCTTTTCCATATTTAGCAATAAAATATTTTTAATAGAATACATGAAACATTAACGCCACACTGAGGAACATTCAGGCAAAAAACTGTAAACACCTCTGTGAAGACAAGGTGCTGGACTCTCCTCTAAAGTTCCAAATTACACCTTTAAACATGGAAATAATATGAGATATTTTTTTACTCTGAACTGGGGACTGAAAGTTGCATGGCTTGTTCTCATACCTGAAGGATTCTGGGCTCAAGGATTTACTGTTAAGTAAAAAGAATATGAACTGAACTGATCATGGGTTAGTTCAAATCTCAAGCCTGGAGCAGAGATTACACTTTTACAGTGAAGGTTTATGTCGCTTGATCTGGGCTGTACCTAAACCAACAATACACTGAAAAAATGGTCCGAGGGGGGCAGCTCACATTGCAAACACAAAATTTACAACATGTACATCTACAAGAGTAAGAATTGTGTTAACATTTGAATGTGTTACTTCCACAGAGTCTGGAGACAATGAAAGAGTGATACCAGAGCACTGCTGCAGCTGCTGCTAAGATAACACATTTTACACATGTTTAGTGATTTTGTGCAGCACCATTTTAAAATAAGTGCATCAGTTAAAATAAAAAGAGACACAGTAAAGTTCCTGTATCTGTTTCAGAAAAACACAGGACTTCGAAGAACCACCAAAACACAGGCCACAGATGAACAAAGTAAGTGAACCAACTCAAACGATTTGAACAGGTCTAATTTTTTTTTTTTACAACAAATGTGTCATCACTTGTGTCTGCAGGGGGTGTGGCAATAGGAGGATTTGTACCAGATGCCCTACCTGTTACCTAATGCCTATGACCTACCTATATTATTTTTGTATTGTTCATTGTGATTCTGGACTGGTCCATTATTGTATTAGTGAGTAATAAGAGCTGTCAGTATACAGTTGAAACAAGAATTTTACACTATATACAAAGACAAATAAGCTTTTTTTCCTCACTGTCTTCCATGAAATCAGACTAAACCTTTCCTGTTTTAGGTCAATTTAGATTACCAAAATAATTTATATTTGCTAAATGCCAGAATAAAGAGAGGAGACAATTTTAAACATTTTTTCATTACTTTCTTCAAACTCAGAAGTTTACATACAGTAAGATGACTGTATTTAAACAATGTGGGGAAAACCCAGATGATGATGTCATGTCTTTGGAAGCTTCTGATAGGTATATTAACAATATTTGAGTTAATTAGAGCCACACCTGTGGATGTATTTGAAGGCACACCTAAAACACACTGCTTCTTTGTGTAAAATCATGGGACAGTCAAAAGAAATCAGCCAAGATAACAGTAAGAGAATTGTGTACTGTGTACAAGTCTGGTTCGTCTTTGGTGCAATTTCCAGATGCCTGAAGGTGCCACGTTCATTTGTTGAAATAATCATACACAAGTATAAATACCATGAGAATGTCCAGACATCATACCACTCAGGAAGGAGACAGACCTTGTGAAGATGCTAGCAGAAGCTGATAAGTGTATGCAATTATCCACAGCGAAACAAAATTCCTGCCAACGATTGTGAGAAGCTTGTGGAAGGATATCCAAAACGTTCAACCTCAGTCCTACAGTTTAAAGGCAACGGTACCAGAATCACTTGCCTCATGATGATGCCATTGCTATGTCTAGAATGTTCCACAGTATAGCATTAAATTTGCCTATCTTGCATTTCTTTGATTGTAGGCGTTTTCATTTCTAAAGATACCTTCTTACAGTGAGTGGGGTCCCTTTTCCACAGATCTGACCTGTACCTTGGCCTGTCACCCGATTGCTTGCATGGACCTAAGTGTTTAATGCCATGATGTGGAACATTTTGGACATAAGCAGATTAAAAATTACACAGTGCCCCATTAAGCAGTTTTGTGCAAGGTGGGTCATATTGAAATCATTATAGACACAAAAATAATGGGTTTACTGTATTTTACTTTAAACTTACCATAAGGATAGAACAGATTTGACAAAGGTTTGGAGAATAATCAAGGACATCGGCTCTTATCTTCAACAGCAGACAGTCAACTTCCACATATGAATACAAACAGTTCTGCCCTATTTGATAAACACTCATATTTGTGATATCTATCTAAGGTTAGTAAAGTTTTCCTTGAGCTGCCCCTTTGCAGCATAAAATGCCAGATGCCCTCCCCAACACAGATATATTTAAAGGGTTTTCATATTTCAGAATTCCTAAATACTATGTTTTGGTGGGGGGATCTGCCGCCTTATTGTCTGCATGGAAATGACTTTGCTTTGCCTCAAATGTTCCCCACTATGGCATTAAATCTGTACTGGGTGTTTTCAGATTCTAGAATGTGATGATGTCATTCTTCCAGATGGGGGCAAACACCAGATTTTCCCAATAACTTGCTGTATTACAAGAAAACACAGACATTTTAACAAAACTGGTTTTAGCTGTATTCAGTAATATGGAGCTCCACAGTCCCACCTGCTTTAAATTAAAATTCTCATTCATTTCCCCCATAGACTTATCAAAGGTGACAGTAGCTCAGTTGGTATATGTCCACTGAGTCAAAGGATGGTTGTCAGTGGTTAAGACCAAAAAGAACTGTTACACTTCCCAGAGACGGGGGAGGGGGGAGTTTTGATCTGTTCATTTCTGTTGCAACACTGTCAGATTTATACATCACTCTTAAATGTACTTGTATTACTTACATATGCAAAGCTGTAGATATTTGGCTTGCATTTGATCCTTTCCAGAATCAGAGTGCGATTAGAACAAACACACACTCAAATTTTTTGTTATTTGTCCAAATTTATTGAAACTTTTATACAAAATTTCAATTTTTATCCACATAATTATTTACATTCTATTTGCTATTTGAGCAAACATACATTAAATGTGTCAACGGTTTAGTTTGAATGTAAACTGGCAGCTGTAAACATCTGCTTTGAAGTATCTCTGTCTATCATTTTATGTTTCATTCAAGTCATTATAAAACACTACTGCGTCATCTAAGCATTCTCAAGCAGCAAACATGCTCAAAATTAAAATATATTTGAAATAAATCACACAAAATGAATGTGAAATAATAGCAAATGTTAGTTACAAAACATTATTCAAAACTTTTATGAGTAAACAGCTGAACATGTGTAATAGAAAGTCACTGTAAAACATGAGGTTGAAATTAAACTACAATTCCCAAGATGTATTTCACATTTGAAAAGCTATACAGACACAAATCAATTATAATATTGTGAACTACCAATTACATTTAGAGTTTATATTGATAATAAACACTGCTGCCTTCTGTAAAGATGACATATTGGAGTTTGTGGACATTAGTGACACCTTGTGACAGAAGTGCAAATTGCCAAAGAAAACGTCTTTAAGATTAAAATAAAAGAATGCTATGGAAAATGAACTCATAATATGAACCACATCCTAAATCGGCAAGTTTAAATTTAATATGAAAATTATGAAAATGCTAAAAATTATTGTTTTTGCAGAGAGAGTGTGATATTGCCAGATATTGCCCATGTCAGTCCTGTGAGGAAAGCCGTCCTAAAGCAAACCAAAAGTATTACTGTTACCTTTCATGTCATGACGTCAACATTCCCTGGGTTGTGAAGTTAACTAGAGGCACTGTTCTGTCTGAAGCTGTGTTACTCAAGATAGACTTTAATCTAAGCTTTGTTTTAACACCATTGGATCTGAAAGAACTGATTTAGTTAGAACTACAACAGGGGAGCTGATTTGTCTGGTTAAACAAGTCCCTCTTACCTTACATTACAGTCACAAGCTAGCTAGCATTAGCCAACTGTTTCAGTTTTCAGTCAGCTAACAGCGTTTATCACATAGACTGTGTAAAGAAGTGGAATAAGGGAGTGTGACGTCACCCATAGCGTTTGGCTCCAGCCAAATGAAGCTCATGGAGGCTAACAGTTATAGTGGCTAATTTGGAGCCAAGTTCCATATTTAGAATTCTGACTGAATATCATAGTGACCAAAGAACCAAACCAAACGCTAACAGGAGCGACCTCGGGGGGAAAAAAAAGTGCCTCATTGGTCTGTTATTCATGTTGATATCTTGATTTCCAGACAAAATGGCAAAATAAAAATCATCATGGGTTAATACAAACATTATAAGCTTATAAGCTAGCAGCTTAGCTATGTCATTTTTGTATACAGTCTAGTTTGCCATTGCCCGATTTGCCACCTTTTTAAATTTAACTCATTTAATTCTTTTAGATGTTCTTGTTATGCATTCTGTCTGCTGTAGCTGCACGTATCACTTATCTTAAATTTAGTCATATCAAAGTTTGATCATTTCAGAGTTCATCCAAAAACAATCATATTTGACCAATATCTTCAAAGTTAACCAATTTTATTATCCAGTCAGATGTAAATCAGCTCTGCTCTGCATTCTAACATTTATTAGGTTCAGGTTCCAAATCAGACAATGACAGTAACCACTGATGTCACTGCAAATATGAATAAGTCTAATGAGTGTTTCCTTCCACATCTCCCATCTCTCTTCTGGTTCACTTCTTCTCTCCAGGGCCCATCTCCGATCCTCTGTCCCCGTCCTCCTCCTCTGCCGGGCTGACCTCCACACTGAGCACCTCCTCCCCCTCTCTCCTAGGGGTCATGCGGATGATGAGGGAGCTGTCTGCAGTCTCCGCCACAGTGTCATCGTCCTCTGCGGCTCTGAACACTGGGACAGGGCTACGGCGGTGCATGGGGGAGGGCGGAGGGCGTGGAAGCTGGGTGGAGGAGGCCTGGGAAACATAACACATTAAGCTGGAGTTGAACATATTATGCTTTTTCTGGTTTTTAGTATTAAACTAGAACCTTTCATCTAAAACAGCTTTAAAAATAGAAATTGGACTCTTCACTTTTGTAAAAAAAAATAAAAAATGCAGAACCGGTTGGCCCTGCCTCTTCATAGTGCCGTTTCTCCATAACAAGTGGGCAGAGCAGAGATGGCCCTTACTTTTAGGGGGCCCTAAGCTGAATTTGTCTCTGGGGCCCCCGACAGCGGATGCTTTCTGGCGAATGGTGATTCACATTTGACAACATTATGACTCTGCTCTCATCACCTTCACCAGTTGTATTTGTATTTATATGACCAACATCAGACTGAAAACATACAGAATGTCACAACTACCACAGTCACAAGAACAGCAGACATACACATAAGGTTTTTCTTAGTTTCTAGTGGATTTTAATGTATTCCAGTTAGCGACAGTGGGCTTACATTTACATTATAAAAGATCCTTGCACCTGTATAAACACATAGCTGCCCTCACCTATGCCCGACTCAAAAACAAATGTAGCAGCAGCAGATATTTCTTTACTATAGATATAAAACAAATGTAATTGTGTGTTTACAGCAGCTTAAATATCCCTCTCAAACCCTAACCCAATAAAACTTGAGATATTATATTATTTTCAATATATATGTATGGGCAGAGATAGGGGGTATGTGAAAACAGCTAATTTCTGAGCACTCGAGCCTCAAATACAGTCCAACACAAGATTACTCAAACATGCACAAATCAATCCAAATACAACTATGAGTAAAGGAAATTAACATCTCCATTATAGCAAGCAGGTGGTAGACGTCTAACCATAGACAAATGGATATAGCTAATGCACTAGCTGCCGAGTTCCAAATTGGAAATGAGCATGAGCTTCCGGCTCCATCAACTCTGTCTCCAGTTCACTTTCTATAGAAAAACCTGTGGCCCCTCTCTTTGTAACTGCTGGTGTCAGACTCGTCACTTTGGTCTTGTTCGTATCAACCCGCTCGTGGTATTACACTATTGTGTCCGTAAATCAAGATATGAACATTAACAGACAAATCAGGAGCCTTCTGTCCAAGAGGTCGCTCTCACTAGTGTTAGCAACAGATTTGATGTCACACTCACTCAGTCCATTTCTTTATACAGGCTATGCTTCTAACCAGACAAGTTACATAGTGCAACTTTAAAGATACTTAAAATAGTAATAAAACAAATATGCATGAAGTGCAGTTAAACCACTCATACCTCCTCTGCCTCTGTTGGTTTGTAGGCTGCCTTGAGTTTGGCAAAGGTGCCCTCTATCCCGGCTTGTTCGGTCACTTTCAGAGCCGCTTTAAACATTTTAGGGGTCTCTGGTCTTGGGGGGATCACCGCCACTGCCTCCTTACCCCCCTTCTCCTCAGGCTTCTTATCCTTCGTCAACATCGTTCTGCAGAACAAGTCGAGTTTGGTTAAGTACAAAGGCAGGATCAGCAGAACACACATCTGTTATTTTGAGTTCAAAGGTTTTTGCAGTATGAATGAATGGACACTGAGTCTAATTCTTTAGGAAAAAAGTCAAGAATTTAAAGCCCCACAGTGTAACTTGTGTAACACTCAAATAAAGGCTTTAAAAAATTGTACCACCTCCACAAAGTTCTCAGTTCTCTTTTTAACCAAAGATGCCTGTGTAATCCCTCATTTGTCAAGGTATGATCCATAGCAAAAAGAAATAGTTTGAGGGGGGGACTTAAAGAAATTTAAAGCATTTTTTTTTTTTTTTAGGAAAGACAATCCATCTCTGAACAGGAATGGGGGCCTTAGATATAATCTTTCTCCTATTTATAGCTCCATCCTTAGACCTAAATACAAACACAAAAAACAACAACAATAGTTTGCTAATAGCCAGTACGCTAATACTGCCTGAACGATTATGCTAAATATGACTCTGTCACATTTTAGACTTTGTGTAGTTCTAGAGACTTAGCCAACAAACAGAAACTGTAAACAAACAGGTGTGTTAAATTCAGTCTAGTTAGCTCCTCCCTTCAGACAGATATAAGGCAGTGTCCACCAGGAATCTGACCAGAACTGAGGAAGCAGCTCGGATGAGCGGCTAAACGTCTTCACTCTAAAACTTTTGTCCAGAAACAGAATACATTTTTATTTTGCTTTTTAAGTAAAGAATAAAGCATTAGTAATAATTAGTATTTTGAATGTATTTCAAGGGTACAGTCCATTGTGGGTGTAACGTGTCTACAGTGGTAGAAAAAGTACTCAATAAACCAATTACCCAAATAAAAGTACAGATACTGGAGCAAAAAATACTCAAGTAAAAGTATCACATGAAAAAAATGTACTCAAATGTAGTGAAGTAAAAGTAAAAAGTATCCACTTAAAATGTACTAGTAAAGTACAGTACTTTACTGCACATCTATGAACTGACTTGCTTTAATTACATTAAGTGACGTGACATGCATTGGCCTAATTACTGCAGGTTTATGTTGAGCTTACAGCCTTCAGTGCTCACATATGCTTCAGAGGCACACAGGACAATGTCACCATGGTTCCACTAAATTTCAGTTTTGTTTAGTATTCTTCATCACAATTCACAAATAAGATTAAAAAAAAAAAAAAAAAAAGTCAAAACGTGAGCAAAGGCACAGTGGCAAAGCAAAAACATTCACTTGTAAATTACCTCCTCATTAACAAGACCCATGCTGATCATGACCATTTGAAACTTTTGGTTCTCGATTCTAATAACATTTTAATAAATAGCACATCCCGGGTTGAAACATGCTGTGGACCATGGCTATCTCAGGGTCCACAAATGGATAACAAGTTTGTATGAAGCTAATGTTCTCTCTAGGCATGCTAAGATTCAAGATGAAACTTTTTGCCCATTTCCAAACGACTACATAAAGCATACCTGAACCAGAAATGCGGGTACTAACCTTATGCTACGACTCCACCAATGTAAAACACATATCCGTTTAAATCGCTACATTGCATGGCACCCATATGAAGCTGTAGCTCATTCCTGACAGAAGCTAAAGGAGCTAAAGGAGAATGTGAGCTGGCCTCCTGAGTCACTGTCCTGAGACCTGAGCAGATTAAGAGCACAGGGTCTAATCCCACCGAGCAGAGGAGAGCAAAAACACGACCAAGGTGAAGACAAGATGCAGCAAACTCTACAAACCCAGTGCATGCACTTTATTCCTTTGGTATTTCACACTGGAAAGCTTTACTCTTTGTTGTAATTTACGCCTGGGATGTACAGGTCACTTCTGCCCAGAACCACTAAAACGGCTAACGGCCTCTACAGTGGGGACCTCAGTGCTCAGAGTCTGATTGCCTGAGGAGGAAATCAGACTCCGAGCACTGTTCCCCCCCCTCCCCCCTCCACCTAGGTCCACCATAACCCTTCACTCTCCACACCTGCCTTAGCACCTGTCATAAGACCTGTCATAACTGTGTACTGGACTCTGCATGGATGCAACAAATACATTACCTCCTAATACTGCTGTGTCGACCTCTGCCTTTATGTCATGTTGTGTTGCTGCTGTATGTTCCTCGGTAGTGATTATGTTTGCATTCTGAATATTTGCACTTTATGCTGTTAGCGTTGCTACTTCCTGTCTAATTTTTATCTCTATGAGGTCTTTGCAGAGTCACACTAAAAATGAATAAATATTTAAAGATGAGGCAGTGGACGGGGAACTGCGGGTGGATGTCACTGACAACATGTTAAACACTGCACAAATAAAATGAATACTTCACAAGAGGACACCTCTGTGTTTAGAAAGAGACATGTTTATGTCTCAATAGTAATGCTAATTTAACACTATACCCCCATATAAAAACAACCAGGTAGTCTTTACATTAATCAGATTTAATTCTGATAGGCTGTTTAATTTATGTTTTATAGCTTTAATAAATGTTGGCATTAGCTTTGAGACACAGTGAGCTAGCTAGTGTGCTACTGTGTACAGAGCTTATTGCAC
Organism: Periophthalmus magnuspinnatus; assembly: GCF_009829125.3. Classification (NCBI taxonomy): domain Eukaryota; kingdom Metazoa; phylum Chordata; class Actinopteri; order Gobiiformes; family Gobiidae; genus Periophthalmus; species Periophthalmus magnuspinnatus. The sequence continues at coordinate 10,088,617 of NC_047128.1, read as the reverse complement.
TAATACTGTCTCGCACTAGCACACTTAGTGTTTATTTTCATTGTCACAAGTAAAAGACATTTAAAACCTTGAGTCTCTGAGTCTCTGCCTTTGATGTTTTCTTTCTAATAGAAGGTATCTGTCACATGTTGTCCTGTTTGTAACTTTCTGGCTGGTTTTAATCATTATACAAAATTATATACCACAAAAAATGTGTATAAATATAAGAATATCAAACTGGAGGAGAAGACCATGTGGCACAGAGAGAAATAGTTTCAACAGAAAACAATCTAGGTCAAAATAACAAGATATAGATAAAAATACTGGCTCATGATATAAGTGGGTGTGGCTTCTGTATGAGTGGGTGTGTCTTTGATGTCAGTGGGCAGGACTCACTTGGCCTTTTTCCGGAGCAGTTTCTGGGATTCTGGGTAGTGCACCAGGATCTCAGCCAGGTCTTTCTTGTCCAGGATCATGAGGTTTGCAAAACCATGAGCTTTCACATTGGCTGTCCGTCTGTTCCCTCCGCCTCCAGCGAGCAAACTGACCAACCAGAGGAGAGGAGGGTCAGACACAGAACGATCAGATGAACTGCAAAAACACCTGCTTAGCAACACGCAGCCTCATCAGATCTCGGTAGCTCAGCAGGGCCAAGCCTGGTTTCCATTGATTGTTTTTCTTTTTTGTAGCCTAAATTGCCCATATGACATAATTTTATGATCTGTTCAAATGATATTTCTTTAAAAACATATCTAGAGTTGTGTTTTGTTTCATTCACACATGTTTAACACACAAACCCTGTATATTTAAGCTGAGTTCTTCTCTCAAACTGAATACACTCTGTTCCACCTTGTGATGTCATTTGATAATACAGAAGTGCTCCACTGTGTTTTTCAACCTTCACTAGAACCCTCTGGACCATTTCAGCCCTAGAATTGCCAATCTCTACTGAAGGTAACTTAACTTGAAAATTACCACTTCATGACATCACAAGGTGGAACATAGCCTTTTGAGCTTTGGAGAAATAGACAGACTATTAATAAAGTGTTACTCAAACATGTGTAAATGAAACAAAACACAACTCGAAGGAAGGTTTTTGAGGAAGTAACAGCATTATAACATGGCTTAAAGCTCACAAGAATCCATTTTGTGTAATACAAGACCTTTAATAAACCCAGAGTTAACCCTTAAATACCCGGGCTATCTCTAATCCTTGCCTGTCTTAAACCCAAGTTGTGGCTGAACAGTAATGGTAATAGTTTAAGTGGATGAGTCCAGTCTGACCTGATCTCCCCGAACACCGAGCCAGCTCGTATCGTCACAAACACTGTGGTCAAGTCGGGACCACCCACCACCTGCACTTCGCCCTGCTTTATGATGTACATCTCTCGGCCAATCTCCCCCTAGAAAATAAACACCATTACATCAAATAAGATATAAGGAATTATGTAGCAATGAAAAAAAGGTAAATAACTATACTATTTTTGTCTATATTTTATATTCAAATCCCCAAAGTATCCGCCCTTTGCTCTGTTAATATTTAGTTAAGAGTAGATAGAGTTATTTATTTAATTTTTTCTTTGATACATAATTCATATATCTTACTGTGTGTAAGATATACAGTGTATGTTTAAACAACACCAGCCTCTCATTAAGCGTATTTTTTTCTTTGTGCTTACTACTTTCTGTGCTTCTACATTTTATATACACACAGAAGAGATCAAATATATGATGTAAAATATATGGAGTTATGTAGCAAAGAAAAGTCTACGACAAAACAAAGGGTGGCTACTTTGAGGATTTGAATATAAACAAATAGTAGAGTTATTTAACATTTTTCATATATATATATATATATATATATATATATATATATATATATATATATATATATATATATATATATATATATATATATATATATATATATATAGTACCTTTTTGCACACAAAGTCTCCGGGCAAGTACACCACAGACTTGAGGCGGGTGAGCATGTCAAAAACCATCTGCCGGTCACAGCCCTGGTACAGAAACAAACTTTATATATTTCATTATGTTTAACTTATTTAATGCATGTTAATGGACATATCACACATTGGATTACAGCTGGTCCATAACACTGCACAAACCACACAGTCAAATACTATACATTTTACACATATCACCCATTCACATTCAGCCCATATATGGAGTTATGTCTCAAGAAAGAGAATTGTCAAAAGTATCGAAAATCAGATACTAATCGATACTAAAACTAGCATCAAAAGGTAGTCAATACTAAAAAAGTCCCATTCACAGGACAGAAATGAACTTTTCTTGAATAGCTTTCGAATGATCTTGAGGTGTATCAGAACAAGTATAAGACCACATAGACTAGTATATGCTCATGGACCACTATGGAACCTACCTGGACCACTGAGGAATAACAGATATAAGACCATACGGGAATATCAAAGAAAGCACTATCATTTAATGCCGGACATCACATTCTACTGTCTAAATATAGTGTTCTTTATTATCATTGCGGTATCGAGATCAGTATCGAGTCTATTCCTCATTATCGAAATAAAGTTGAAATTTTTGTATTGGGACAACACTACACTGAATATGTTTTTTGGTTTGACTTGAACATTATGATATCATGAGGTTAGCGTGTTCTGGGTCATCATAAGACTCTCCTACATACGGTACCTATTAGCCCCATAAATAACATAAGCATTTAAGAACTAGGTCAGTACAAAATGAACTCACTGCAGTTCAACTTGTCAAATTAGTTCATCTGGTGTTGTGTACTGGTATATCTATTCAGCTGTATGTGATATTTATGTTGAAAAGGTACGATATAAATCATATTTTCACCACGGGTTTGTTTTTGTTATATTGATATTAGTTTCTTAAATTCATTTTGGAGTTTTGCCAAACCCACACAATGGGAAGTGGTACCATTTTTATATAGTTGTCATGATGCACGCATTATCTGCCTCCTGTGTTGTCTCCCTGTGTACTTTCCCCTCCCCCACCTGTCTGGGCCTGGAGCTGGGCGGAGCCCCTGGCTCCTCCCGTGCGCACCTGCAGCCCATCAGCACAATTACCTCCACCTGCTGCTGGGTATAAGATGGACCAGCTCAAGACATTCGGGGCTAGATCGTCTGTTTGTCTGCCCCCTGCTCCCAGGACCGTCTAGGACCAGACACTCGGGGGGCCAGATCGTCTGCGTGTCCACATTCCTGCTCTCTCGCTCGTCCCTGCTCCTGGTCTCTGGTCCTGCTCCCGACTCTGCGCTCCAGCTCCGGTACAGTCAACCCCTTGTCTTCACCTCCTCGTCTCATCTTGGACTCCGGCCTGCTCCATGTCTCCCGCCCCGGCTCCCGCTCCTCGGACTACCCCTGTTCGGCTCTCTATGGCTTCGTTCCCGGTCACGTCCTGGTCCTGGCCGCTCCCTGTTCCTGTTCCGGCTCTCCGCGACGCATTCCAGGACCCCGGCTCCCCATTGGTTTAATGAACTCTTGTCTTATTGCACAAACTGTAAATAAACACTGTAAATCTGCCCCGAGTTCTGCACTCTTTGGTCTGCCCTACACCAGCCATTACGACAGAACGATCTAGCACTATGGACTCGGGGTCGGATCCCTCGCTCCGTCAGGCGGTCTCCCACCACGGAAAATTCATCGGACAACATGACCTGCCTACCCTGCTTACCTGTCTGTCTCCTGCTTACGGGCCTGTTCCCTGCTTGCTGTCCTGTCCCGACCGGTCCACTCCCAACCTGTCCACCCCTCGTCAGGACCGTTGTAGCTCCGCTGGACACCGTCTTCCGTCCAGGGACCTCTTCGTGTCCTCTGCCCCTCGTCGGGACCGTTGTAGCTCCGCTGGACACCGTCTTCCGTCCAGGGACCGCTTCGTGTCCTCTGCCCCTCGTAAGGACCCTCGCAGCTCCGCTGGACACTGCCTTCCATCCAGGGACCTCCTTCGCTGTCCCTCGTTAGGACCGCTGTAACTCCACTGGACACCGTCTTCTGTCCAGGGACCTCCTTGTGTGCTCTGCCCCTTGTCAGGACTGTGGTAGCTCTGCTGGACACTGTCTTCCGTCCAGGGACTTCTTCGTGTCCTCTGCCCCTCGGTGGGACCCTTGCAGCTCCGCTGGACACAGCTTTCCATCCAGGGACCTCGTTGTGTCTTCTGCCCTTTGCCTGGACCATTCACTGGACAGTCTACCTTGTACCCCAAATTCAGCCGGCCCACACCAGTGACATTGATTCTCTATTTTTGATGCTTGCTGATTTTTGCTGCTCCTGACTCTGCGCTCCAGCTCCGGTACAGTCAACCCCTTGTCTTCACCTCCTCGTCTCATCTTTGGCTCCGGCTTGCTCCCCGTCTCCCGCTCCTTGGACTACCCCTGCTCGGCTCTCTCTGGCTCCATTCCCGGTCCCGTCCTCGCCCTGGTCCTGGCCGCTCTGTTTCTGTTCCGGCTCACCGCGATGCATTCCCGGACCCCGTCTCACACCCTGCTCCCTGTTGGTTTAATGAACTCTTGTCTTGAACAAACTGTAAATAAACACTGTAAATCTGTCCCGAGTTCTGCACTCTTTAGTCCGCCTTACACCATCCACTACGACAATAGTGCTTTACATCAAGGAACCACTCAGGCTCAAGCACACAACAACAGTATTCATTTGTGGGAGCTGGAATCGCACCAATCACAATCTATGGGTCAATGAATGTGATCAAAAGCAGGATTTGAACCTCCAACTGTCAGATTAGTGGATGAACACTCTACCAACGGAGTCACTATTACCCCACTGAGCTATTGTGTTGACCAATGATGTGTCCAAAACAAGTTCACATTCACAACAACATTCAAATAAATAATAGACTAAACTAAACTGGATATAAATGTAGTACCTCTGTTGCCAACAGGTGGCGTTAGACAGTAACTTGAGTCATTTTGTATTTCACATTTACATAGATATAAATGAATGGTACAGGCAGTGGTGGACTCACTACTTTGGTTGCTTCAGTAGAAGTTTAGATATCGGAGTAAAAAAAAATACTCAATTAAAAGTAAAAGTATCACATGAAAGAAAAGTATACTATTAAGTACAGGTTTACTAAATGTACTTTAAGAGTAATACATATTTCACACAGATTTTGAAAAAGTGTAAATGTAGTTATATAAATAAGAAATTGATTTGTATTGTTAATGTCACCAAAATATGTATAGTTAAAAAAGATTTCTTATGAATTTTTTGCTTGCTCAAAACTGAAACCTTAACTTGAAAATTTTCGTCAGGATGTTACCACAAATATGGTAAAAGTAACCCCTCAAATCATATGAAAAGTACTTTTTTACTTTTGAGTTCCGTTAAAAAATGTAGTGGAGACGAATGTAAAGATACCTGCTCTCAAATATAGTGAAGTTAAAGTAAAAAGTATCCACTGAGAACAGTACTCACTTCTAATTCGTAATTTACAATATATATATATATATATATATATATTTTTTTTTTTACCTTTGTTCACTGTTTCCCACTGACCTGAAACAAAGCCACTTTACTGACAATGTTGTAGTTCACATCCACAGCAATGTCCATTCTCATTTTCTCAGGAAGTTGGATCAACAGCTCCTGCTCATCTGAGAAAAACAGAACAAGAGAAAGAATTTAAGCTTAACAGTAAAATGCATTTCAAATATTTCCCCTTAATATTGATTTTATATGCTCATATTAATCAAGTAATTGTACTTATGGCACAGATCGTGTCACACATATTTACTCACGAGTATACACAGACCGTAGAAGTGTCTTGCCCAAGGAAGCAATGACAGAATGCACTGATTGGAGCAGGCCCATTGACAAAAATTTGGTGGCCTGGGGCAAGAAGTCTCATATGGGCCCACTTTTAATATAAATAGGAGGAGGGTCCAATTTTGGGCCCCTAAGACCCCAGAGACAACAGACTCTTTTGTCCCCCTCTGTCAACTCCCCTGGGCGAGAGCATGGGAATAGTAGAGTTTAGACACGTAACTGTAAGACTGGCATTGTCATCTAGTGGTTTAGGCTGCAGTGAATATACAAGGCGCTTAATTATATTTGATACAATATTTTGTATAATTACAGAGTAGAGAATAGAAAATCCAGGAACAACAGGTGAAGTGGATGTAAAAATGAAAACAAACACAAAACACTGTGTAGCTACTGTATTAACTTTATAATGTTAATGTAGTAAGTCAATGCAGCACGTTTGGTTCCAGAGGGTACAGACATAGGCCAAAATTCTAGCACAGATGGGAGAGGTGGGGTGAGAGCTGAATGTGCTATTTTACTAAAACACTGTCCAAAATGCACATTCATAAAAAGTTTATCACAAGAAATACAAATAAAAAAACTGAAAATAGATTGAATTGAAAATAATGCCTATTGGCTCCTCACCGAGCATGCCCTGGCTCATCCAGGTGTAGTCGTACCAAGTCTTGATGCGGTGCTGCACTTCTCGGGGGATGTGGTATGTGGTCATGTATTTGATGGTACTGTCCATACAAGCGCGGTAATAGTTCTCCCCCGCGGTCGCTGCTCCAACAACGTCTCTCATCTGAACACAGCAAAATATGAACCATTTTTGCATGGACATATTTTTAAAGGGGTGATGTTATGTAAAATTAACTTTTATTTTAACTGTTATAACAATGTTGCCTCGCCATTAGCGGACACGGAGTTGTATTTACATTCCCATAGACTTTATAAAGAAGTGGACTAAATGAGCGTGACATTACCCATAGCATTGGGCAATTTGGAATTCCGTCTGTGAGTGTCATAGCAACCAAAGAGCCAATCTGGACCAAGGGCGCTTAGCAACACTGTCAATCAAACCTGCTATTAGTGGGAGTGACCTTGGGGAGAAGATGTCTGATTTGTCTCTTGTTGATGTTCATATCTTCATTTACAGACAAAATAGTGCAATAAAAATACCAGGATTACGTAGAGCAGATTAATACGAACATTTTAAGACAAAAATGACAAGGCTCACTGCAGCAGTTTCAGAGAGAGGGGCTACAGTTTTTTCAATGTAAAGTAAATTGGACACAGAGTCGATGGGGCCAGAAGCACGCCCATGCTCACTTGTTATTATAACAAGGAAGCTAGCAGGTTAGCTATGTCCATTTATATATACAGCCTATAAGTGATACATGTTTGGGTAGTGCTGTGTTTTCCTGCATTTGAGTTTGTGTTTTCACCTACCCCCTAGCTCCGACCACAGCACCGTACATACATGTAAGGTTCAGAAATGCCACATATCAACCCTAACCCTTACATTAAAAACATCTGTTGGTTACTATGGTGAAATGCAGTGTCAAACAGGAAGTCAATGGACCAGTTTCTATTATTATTCTAGTATATAATCTGTCGAGGGACTACAGATGAAATGATGGCATATTTACATGCAAATGTTGATTAATATGCACTGTCCCTGAAATAAATACGGTAAATAAATAAAATAAATACAATTTTGAGTTTCAGTTTTATAAACATGACCTAACTGTGTCCCCAGATACGAGGTAGACATGTGCAAACAAAATGTAACATTTACTGATAAAATCTATATGCTGTCTTTTACAAAAAAAAGCATTGGACATGATGGCATGAGTTGTTACAAATGCATCATCTTCAGAACTTAACCTACAGATCTTAACCTAAGCACACACTATTTGACAATACTATTTTGTGCTCTTGTTTCATTCTACATACAATACAGTACAGGGACAGCTTTTGGTGGTAGTATATGTTTTTGATCAATTTAACTTAATATATTTAATTTGATCTCAAAGTCGTGCATGCTTATTTCTAAGCAGAAACTCGCATATACTGACCCTAACCCTTATCTAAGTGCAGTGGGCTGAACGTAACAGAACTAACTGAAATAAAATTATAGCTTAATTAGGTTATGCAGACATCAGGGGTCTAATGTGATTTAACCCTTGTGATATTGAGTTACTGACCTGTCCAATCATGATGGAGAATGCAAAGACGCCCACAAAGTAGTTTAGGAGCTGGAAGCAGATCTCAAAGACTGTGGTGGGGTCCGGCAGCCCTCCAATGGTGATCAGGGTCTTCACAGCAAAATAATAACAACGGATGTACCTGAGGAAATACATCAAATATATGAATCCTAAATATGTTTTACCAGTGGGAGGAATTCAAAATCACATTTCATTTCAATAATACAATATTTTTCAACATTTGTTGATAGAAAGACATATTGAAAAGATAAAGCTAGAGATATCTGTGTACTCTCTCAGTCGTCCAGATCTGATCCATAGCAAAAGACGGAGTTTAAATCTGTCAAATCGTTGTAGGAGAGAAAACGTTTTGTTGCTCATCCAAGCTGCTTCTTCACTTCTGGTCAGATAGCTGGTGGACACTGCCTTATATCTATCTGAAGGGAGGGGCTAACTACACAGAAACTGTAAACAGCTATTGTCTCCAGTTGCAGCCTTAATAACCCTATTCAACCGTTAATAGCCCTCTTATTATACTTTTTGTTTGCTTTGGGAGGAGGATGGAATCATAGATCTGTGAGAGATTATGTCTCAGGCTCCCATTCCTGTTTAAGGAAGGATTGTCTTTCCTAACAACTCTTAAACCAAACCAAAATTCACTGAAAATTCTCTGAAGTTTTTCAGACAATTTTCAGACAATGTGAGATTCTGATCTATTTCAAACCTACAAACATTTCAAGACTGGTTCATCCAAAGGACCCCAAGCCATAAACAAAGCAATGTGGTCTACTCCATTCATTGTAGTGAAGAGTGCAGTGAGCATTACATTGGAGAAACTAAACAGCCACTCCATAAAAAATGTACGAACACCGGCGCGAGAGCTCAACTGGACCCCAGTCCACTGTATATGTCCATCTCAAAGCCACTAACCAATATCGTGAGATAGTGAGGTTCAGATCTTAGCCAGAGAAAATAGATGGTTTGAGAGGGGAGTTAAAGAAGCTATTTTTGTTCGGAAAGACAATCCTTCCCTAAACAGAAATGGGGGCCTAAGACATAATCGCTCACAGATTCCATCCTCAGACCCAAAGCAAAGAAAAAGAACAATAGGAGGGCCATTAACGGTTGAATAGGATCATATGGGGCGACAGTTCTGTCGTGTCCTTAGGCAAGACACTTCACCCACATTGCCTAGTATGAAAGTGGTGTGTGCGCGAGTGATTGGTTGTGGTCGGAGAGGCCAATGGTGCAGATTGGCAGCCTTACTTCCGTCAATCTGCTCCAGGGCAGCTGTGGCTACATTCGTAGCTCCCCGTCACCAAGTGTGGAAGTGAATGAATAATGACTATAGTGTAGTGCTTTGAGAGGCTTTGACAAGCCTGTAAAGCACATTACAAGTGTAAGGCATTATTATTATAAGGCTGAAACTGGAGACAATAGCTGTTTACAGTTTCAGCGTAGTTAGCCCCTCCCTTCAGATAGATATACACACGTGGACAAAATTGTTGGTACCCTTCGGGTAATGAACGAAAAACTCACAATGGTCAGAGAAATGATTTGAATCTGACAAAAGTAATAATAAATAAAAAATCTATGAAATTTATCCATGGACGTTGGCTAAAGTCCCATGGATTTTAAATTTCTGAATGATATGTGCAACTGTAGTCACAGGAACATCAAGCTGCTTGGAGATGGTCTTATAGCCTTTACCTTTAACATGCTTGTCTATAATTTTCTTTCTAATCTTCCTCTGGTCCATGTTGAGTGTGGGACACACCACACTGTGTCCACCAGCAATCTGACCAGAACTGAAAAAGCAGCTTGGATGACCAGCAAAACGTCTTCTCTCCTTCAACGATTTGTCCATTTGACAGATTTAAAGCTACAGATAGTAATACATTGTCTTTTAAAGGCATTGTCTCTTTTCTGCTTGTCTCCATGGAGATGTTATTACGCTGCCAATAACAGTACAGCATCAGAAGCAGGTGATGCAACAGCCCTTTTTTTCATAAATAAATTGCTTGTATACTGTGGAACATTCCAGGCAAAGCAGGAGGCAGACTCTCCACCTTAAAAGTTACACAGTGCACCTTTAAGTTCAGATTCATGTTACTATAAAACAAAAGTTAGTTCACAATGACAATAGAAAATTTGAATTTGCTTTTGTATTTGATATGCCGCTTTGTAGAAAATTCAAACCATTTCAGAAAAGACACAACATCTGTACTTATGCATGCGTGACTTACGCATTGCCTTTACCATCGTAGACCCATTTAGTGGATCCCAGTCCTTCATAGTCAGAGCCCCAGTAAAACAGACAGGCGTTTATGTGCAGAGAGTACAACAGGTAGGAGGAGGTCCGGATCACTCTGAAATAAACACATATACCGTACATAAGACAGATACAGTACCAGTCAAACGTTTGGACACATCCTCTCGTTCAGTGTTTTGTTTTACTTTATTTATACTGCCTTTTACATTTTATATAGGCCTACATATGGAGGACATCAAATATATGAAGCAAGATATATGGAATTATGTAGTAAAAAAAAGTTAAATAAGTCTACTAATTATTTTTCCAGAGTGGCCACAATATATTTTTGTATTTAAAATCCCATACACATTACTAAATGTCTGCCCAGATATGAGTGAAGCAGGTTCAAATCAAAGAGAGCTTTTACCGATAACAACCATACTGTAGATTTATACACAAAACATTACACATAAAGCATACAAAAATATTCGTATGATGGTCACGCTGGTTATGTTTTGGGTATGCAATAAGAAAGTGGGACGAGGCTCACTCTTATGTTGTTCTTACCTGTAGATGTAGGCTTTCTTCATTACAGCCTCCATCCTGTCGTTGAATTCACTGAAAACCATGTACTACAATACACATACCAGAGTGAGCCGATGAGACACGCAATGAGTGCTATGAACGAGTACTACCTGAACAAAGCACTGACCTTGAGCAGTCGAGGGAAACGTAACAGAGAGTTGACTCCAGTAAAGTAGTAAAATACCTCCATTGGAAACAAGCTGATCACATCCATCTGAGAAAAAAACATACAAGAGACTCTTACAGCACTGCACAGATTTCAACTCCCGCTTCTGCTCTGATACACAGCTCTAGAGTTTGGTATCGAATGTCAAAAGCCTTATTGGCAACATGTGTGGTCATCTTAGTGAGACACATGAGCAAAAATAATGTCAAAAAGCTCCATGAGATGAGTTGCTAAGCTGCTAGTGAATACATTTATGGCACTATAGTGGCAGAATTCTTTTGCAATGAACCCTTAGTTTAGTCACATCTTTAAATAAACTCTCTGTTGATGGAACATTTGAAGCGTGACCTCACAATCCCCATCACTATTGGCCTCATTCATCCCTGCCCACGCAGTAAATGTGACTAAACTGAGCTATCTCAGTGGTGGCACTTCCGGTTAAGAGGGAATCTCATTCATTTCAATGGTGAATTTGAGAAAAGTTTTGCTGTTAAAATCTGATATAAAGTAGTGTTGATTTGAGTAAAATGTTAAATGTTTATGTGACAGACAAGTCAACACTGCAGCGATTCTCTGGAGACTTTAAACGGCTCTGTAGTCCCTATAGAACTGACTTACTGTCAAGATCTGCAGCCCCATGCAAAATATTACAACCCCAATGATGATGGCGGTGCCTATGGCAACTTCTGGAATAAGGTGTACTAGTACTATAGTAGAAAGCAGTAGTGAAATATACAATATGTGAAAGTGCTTTAGTTACCTAGTTAGATTTGTTTCAGTTAGTTGACTGGTAAAACTATGATTTCAATTGTTTCATCTGTGAATTTTGATCAAAGATGTAACACAGCAAGCAAGCTGATGATTATGATGCAGAAAAAGTGACACAGAGGCATTTATCAAAGTCATGTGTTTCATTCCTCTACAGTTTTACCTTGAATCTTTCTGTGGTCATGTAGTGGTCCCTCATGTCCTTTTTATCACACTGTAATGACATACACGAGTAATGTGTTTATTTTACACTTATTAAAAGAGTTTAAAGGTCATGTACCAGATTTTTTTCCAATGTACTTGAATAAAATGTGTCTTTTCCCAGTACAGATACATTATAAAAACATCAAAGAAATATTACATATGATAATACTGAAACTACCTTATGCCACTGATTAAGATTAATATAAAGCAAGATAAACCCAGCAAACTCTTTTTGAATAGACTGTCTCATTAAATAAACAAATAAATAGTTAAATGAACCAATAATTAGCCATAAGAGTGACTTGTTTAACCCTCTGCAGCTCACAGCTTTTTGTATTACAATTAAAATAACAAAAATATCAAAATTTTTGCGAAGTCATTGTACACATGATAAGCACTGAGCTGCCGAATATATAGTTCCAGCTTTCATATACTGAACAGTAAGTGGATATAGTGATTATAGTGACTCCTGATGAATGCTGTCTACATTTAATTAGAGTTTTATCGTTCCATAATTAGGAAGCCACTTTGAATGTTGTGAAAAGCGCTTATAAGTTCAACACAGTAAGTAATTACGATTTTTAGAATGGATAAGGTAAGTGAGGAATAACTCAAAACCTTTTGAAATGAACTAGATCTGTTTTCCATGTTTTAAAAAAAGTAAAATCAGGTACAGCGCGTATAAGTTGACACGGTTCCTGCCGAGTGACTGACCACGATGTCCCCGGCCCTCACAAACTGCAGTCTGGGCTGGAACACCAGGATGTCTAGGATGTAGATGAGGTCGCAGGTGTAGTCCATGAAGAGCCACAGGTGGATGTTGTCTGGAGTTTGATAGGGAAAAGCCCAACGCACTGGGATCAGCCAAACGTTCCAGTTCCACGCAGCCACCACCAGGAAGAGCCAGAACACGTAGATGAGGTCTGAGGGCAGCAGACAACAGAGGAGGTTCAGATATTAAAGGACATATTTTGAAAGACTGACGTGGGCCTACGGTACTCTGCAACAGCAAAAAACACCAATTTTAAAGGTCCTATATTACACAAAACTGATTCTTGTGATCTTTAAGCCATGTTATAATGCTGTTACCTCCTCAAAAACATACCTAGAGATGTATTTTTTTTCATTCACACACATTTAAGTAACCCTTTATTATTAGTCTGTCTACATCTCCAAAGCTCAAAATGCTCTGTTCCACCTTGTGATCGTGAAGTGGTAGTTTACAAGTTAACAGCTTTTTACCTTTTGTTCAGTACAGATTAGTAATTCCAGGGCTGGAATGATCCTTATGATTCTAGGGAAAGGGTATGGAGTTATAAAACACTTTGGAGCACTTCCTATTACCACATGACATCGCAAGTTGGAACAAATTTCTTTTTGAGAGAAGAACTCAGACGAAAAATATGCAGGGTTTGTGTGTTAAACATGTGCAAATGAAACTTTTTAACACAACTCCAGGTATATTTTTTGATGAGGAGGAAACAACATTAAAACATAGATCAGAAAACAGCGTGATAAAAAAAAATCACAAAAATTTCAATTAACTTTTGATTTTTTGTGAGGACATAAGGGAATGAATAGACTTCAAAAATAGAAAGTTTGGATCTTTTACAGCTGTCTAAAAAATGCCGCTATAGTTAGATTTGGCCAGTGTGTTCTAAGGATACACAAGGGATTTTATATAACACATCCCTTTTGCCAATCATACCCCTTTAGCCAGTCATACCAGTGAACGGGTCGATGCTGGCAGGGAAGCGGTATGCCAGGATCGCCCGCATAAAGTCGGGCATTGGCGGAGGTTTGGGGACTGGCAGTTTTATTGGCTCCCCCAAAATCTCAAACTCAAACATCATCCATTTGTCCTCCTCCTTCTCCTCCTCCTTTTCACCAGCAGGGGGTGCATCCTTCTTCTCCTCACCTCCCGAGGGTGGGGGCGGAGGGGGAGGGGCTTTGGCAGGAGCTGAATGAGACAAACAAGAGTCGTTTGTGGAAATGCGAGCCCGCTCACAGTAAGGATGCATGCTTCTCTATGTATTGGTTAAATAGCCTAATTATTTTGTTTAAATTTTCTAGTATCCACACTTTTTAAGCAGTATTCATTTATAGTCCTTCTTGTAAAATATTTTTTTGTCTTCTTGCTTTAACACATATACAGAGCATCTTTAAAGGGGACAGTAAAAGTCTGTCTGTCTGTCTATATTTCCCTGTGTTGAACACTCACAGGCCTGTGGACTCTCCTCCTCTGACTCATCTGGATCCACCAGTTTTTCTTTCTTTGTCTCTGTTCGACCTTTGAACTGTCGCAGCAGCTCGTTCAGACGCTCCTGCACCACCACACTGCCCACACTGGCTGCAGAGGCAGGGCGCCCTCTATAGGAAGACACAACAACATCAATGTCTATGTTTACAGGCACACAAAAAATCTGATTGTTATCTGATTTCTGGTTATGTATCATGTGAGTAATCTGATTTCTTTCTGATTGTGGAAAAGTATATAAAATAAAGGTAAACACATTTGGCAAAGACTAAAATTTAAAAAATATAATTCCTTATATTTTGTTTTCCCAATTCAACATTTACTCCATTGATTCACTGACACATGTACCCGGGTGTTTTTAATGATCAGATTTCTCTCGTGCTGGAAATACACACATCAAAAATCACATCTGATTATTAGTAATACATTAGTTTTTAGAGTGAAGACATTTTGCCGCTCATCACACCAACAACATCAACACACCTGTTTGTTTACAGTTTCTGTTTGTTAGCTAAGTCTATAGAACTACACTAAGTCTGAACTGTGCCTCAGTACTTAGCATAATCATTTATAGCCCCTAACGAATGCTCTCACACCTAATAGCATACTGGCTATTCACATACTGGCTATTAGTATACTGGTGAACACAGCATTGTTTTCCTTGTTTAGGTTTAGGTCTGAGAATGGAGTTCTAGTTGAAAAGTAATCCATTTGAGAAGCTCGGTGAGTTTTGAAATACAGGAAAAAAGGTTTATTGTTTGTTACAGCAGATACAGACAGGACAGGGCCCAGGCCTGCCCTGGCCACAGACTGGTAGCTTCCCGGCCTCTCCTCCAGTTCCCCTCTCAGTCTAAATCCAAGTCTAAACCAACCCCGAGCGTCTGAGCTCTGACTATTTTATACCAGAATGACAAAGCTACATACATTTCAAAGCAGAGTGACTTTTGTTTCACACCCATGAGATAATGAACTAAAGACAGGTATTACAACAACGAGTTTCCTGTGGGATGGAGACAGAGCCTTCACACATGTTAATGTCTAGTCTGGGTCTAACAGACTGATTTGATCTAAGAATCTATGAATATACTTAAATTTCCATCACACCATTTATTTCTTTGGCTAAGATCTGTACCTCATCATCTTCAAAGGAGTGGTTAGTGGCTTTGAGATGGAGATGGACAGCAGCCTGAGATCCTGATAGTGTTGGTACATTCTCTTATGGAGTGGCTGTTGAGTTTCTCCAGTGTAACGCTCACTGCACTCTTCACTACACTGAATGGAGTAGATCACATTACTTTGTTTATGGTTTGGGGTTGATGATTGGTTTGGGGTTGATGATTCTAGATCAGACCTTTTCTGGCTGTATAAAAGTACTCATTTCGTCTAACCTATTTTATCTTTAATCATTTTTCAAATGTGTGAGATAAATATGGCATGCAGACCAAAGTGTTAAGTGAATAGCTGGTCCTTACTCTTCATCAGCACTGAGCAGGTCCCCCTGACTGCCCCAGGACTTCAGTGGCTCATCCTCTGCTTCACACATCAGCTGATCACCAGTCGGACTATAAAATGATTGTTGAGAGTCGAAAGAAAACTCTTTCAAAAAGCATTCTACATGTGTGAGAGTTGTTTGTAGAGTAAGGTCTGAACTGTACAGAAATGCAAAGGAGCAGGTTTTGAATAATAATAATAATAATAATAATAATAATAATAATAAAAACTTAATTTCAATCCAACTCAAACTTTAACTTGTTATATATGTTGTAATATAACTTGATTTGTAGTTCACTTGATTTGTAGTTTGTAGTTCTTTCATAAGAATATATATATATATATATATATATATATATATATATATATATATATATATATATATATATATATACATACATACATACATACATACATACATACATACATACATACATACATACATACATACATACATACATACATACATACACACACACACACACCTATATTACAATTAGTTTGTTTTTGTTTTTTTTACTAAGGATCATGTCATTTTGAACATTGTCACTTTGTCATTGTCACTTTGTCATTGTCCCCCTGCAACAGCCAGTTATGTGTAGATTTCCAAATGTTAACTTTTTATTAATGTGCATGCTAGCCCTAGTCTAGTGCATAGTGTGTAGTCTAGTGGTCTACATACTACAGTACATACTACATACATGACATGCTTACCTGATTTTAATGGCTTTGGGCACAGTTAAAGAGTAGGCCTCATGTTCTGGAGTGGTCACGATTTGAGGGATGGTCAGAATTCTTCTTTGACCCGAGTCCTGGTCCATGTGGTCCACATGGACTATCTTCAACATCGGGGTTTTCACTAGACTTACTGAGAAAGCAACAAAATGCCAAATATTTTTACTAGTACACAGTGTCTTTTTACTATACAGATTTGGAGTTTCAGTGTATTTATATCTATTTGATATGAATGGTGCATGTCAGTACATTTGAACAATACTTCTGATTAGTTGTAATTTTGTCAAAAAACCTTCTTCGTCATAGTTTTCAGTCAATTTCATATTATCATTTACTAAAATATAAACATGAAAAATGATAAATTAAATAATGAATACAATTATATGTGTATGTACAGGCCCTTCGACAGAAATTTGGGGTCCTGGGGCAACAGACCCCTTTGTCCCCCCGTCTACTCCCTTGTATATGTAAGTACTTTTTGACTCAAAATGGGTTGTAACAGCACTTGTTAAACCATTATAAACATAAACTAGGAAATTTTATTTTTTTTGAATGTTTGGGTCCAACTTTCACTGGAAAAACAACAATACCCCCACCCTCCCACCACCAACAACAAAAACACTTTCTTTCACAGAATCTTAAGGTTTTATCATGAACCTGAAATGATTAGAAAAAGTCTTTACAAAAACAGTGAATATTTCCACAAAGAGGTCAGACTTCCACCATTCAAAAGCACAGCAAAGCACAGCACATACACTAAGTTACTACAACTACTACATGTACTACTATATATCACTACTATATATCACCTGAGCAGGGCTGAGCATTCTCTTGATGAAGCAGTACATGATGGGAGCAGCGCTGATCAGTATGTTGGGGGTTTTGGAGAGGGGAAATGTACTAGCAATAGTAGTAGTAGCAGTAGCAGTAGTAGTAATAGAAATGGAAGTAATAGAAGTGGTATTAGTTGTTAATTGATAGGAGGAGTGTGTTTAAATATTGAAAAATTGTTAAATCACGATACTATATTTGATGACACAGTGTTGATTTCATGGGCTGATGTATTGATATTGATTGAGTATTTTTTGTATATTTTATTTATATATATATATATATATATATATATATATATATATATATATATATATATATATATATATATATATATATATATATATATATATATATATATATATATATATATATATATATATATATATATATATATATATATATTGTGACAGTCATATAGTCCTGTTGCTTAAATAGGCCTAAGTAGTAGGTAGTAATAATAGTAGTAGTGATAGTAGCAGTAGTAGTAGTAATAGTAGTAGAAGTAGCAGTAGTAGTAGCAGTAGTAGTATTAATAGTAGTAGTTGTAGTAGCAGCAGTAGTAGTAATAGTAGTAGCAGTAGTATTAGTAGTAGTAGTAGCAGCAGTAGTAGTAATAGCAGTAGTTGTAGTAGTAGCAGTAGTAGTAGTAGCAGCAGCAGCAGTAGTCTAATGTTTGGCACTTCAATTATAAACCCTAAAATTTAACAAAGCAACTGCCTAAAACCTGCTATCTGTATGCAAATGGTGAGCTGTGTTAAGGCTATTTGAGTGCTGGTTGGGGAGCTGGTGGTGCAGGCTGAGACAGGCCATTTGCCTCATTCTGACTGCTTGGTTGACCCTGCCCTGTCTGAAAGTGTGTGTTAAATCCTTTTATTTTATTTATAATCCCCATGCAGTACTGTTGCACCTGCTTGGGTAGTTCTCCTATTTCTTGGATGAGAAGGGCCAAATCGGGTGGGGGGGTGGGCGGGGACAGCTTTGGGGGGGTCAGGTAGTGGTCATGCATCAGTTTCTTGCAGTTTTCCAGGTATTCAGCGGCCAATGGGAAACGAAGCATGAAAGTCTGAATGGGCGAGCAGATAGTGGGGGCTGGGGACAGAATACAACACTGAGAAAAGACAGTAGTGAAGAGGCAATGATTAAGCTAGCAGTGACCAGAAAGTCATAAGCAGTAGTAGTATTAGTAGTAGTGGTAGTGGTAGTAGTAGTAGTAGTAATAGTAGTAATAGTAGCAGTAGATTTAAAAATAGCAGAATTAGTAGTAGTAGTAGTAATAGTAGTAGTAGTAGTAGTAGTAGTAGTAGTAGTAGTAGTAGTAGAAGTTGTAGTTGTAGTAGTAGTAGTAGTAAACCTAGAAAAATCAGGAAGTGAAATAGCACTGGTTAAGCCAGCAGTGACCAGACAGCTATAAGCAGTAGTAGTAGAAGTAGAAGTAGTTGCTATTGTAGTATTAAGCCTAGGAATAGTACTAGTAGTGTTAGTAGTAGTAGGCCTAGGAAAAGCCGGTTTTGAAATGGGATTGGTTATGCTAGCAGTGACCAGAAAGTTATAAGCAGTAGTAGTAGTAGGCCTAGGAGTAGTAGTAGTAGGCCTAGGGATAGCAGACAGCCTGTCATTCAAAATATTTTTCATTTTGGAATTTTTGAAATAACTTAAAAATCTTACGTCCACATCCAGTTTCTTCTGTTGTTCCAGCTGGGACCTGAAAGAGGGACATTTATTACAGATTTTTCAAAATAAGATTTTTAAAAAGGTTTTTAAATGTGATTTATTTTGAAACAATCCCTCATGAAAAATCAATAGACATATATTCTGTATATGCTAGTGCTGTATATCTTACTGCATAACCTGTACCCACTGATGAACGGTAACTACAAGTAGTAAATTACCAAGCTTAAGTAGAATTTTTAGGCATCTGTACTTTACTTGAGTATATTTTACAGTGAATAGTTTTGTACTTTTACTTCACTACATTTGAGAGCAGGTATATGTACTCTCTACTCCACTACATTTTTAAACTGGAATGAAAAGTAATAAGTACTTTTCATATGATTCGAGGGGTTAATTTTACCATGTTCGCGGTAACATCCCGACTAAACATTTTGAGTTCAAGCTTTGGCTTTGAGCAAACAAAAATAAATACACAGAATTCATATGAAAAAGGAAGAAATTGATTCGCACGTACCATACTGCTGTAGGTACTGTGACCAAAAATATGTATAATCTTTAAATCAATATCACTATATTTACACTTTAACAACTTGTGAAATATTTTTACTCTTAAAGTATATTTTTAAATGGCTTCTTAAGTACTTTTACTTAAGTAGATTTTTTTATGTGATACTTTTACTTTTACTTGAGCATGTTTACCTCTGTATCTGTACTTTTACTTGAATAACAAAATTGAGTACTTCATCCACCTACCTATCTCAAAGACGCCATATTTAGGACTTGACCATTGAAAAGGAGATCATATTGTCTAAACAATTGCTATGGCAATGGTAAACCCATGGATAAGTCTGTACGAACGAAAAGTTAAACAAAAGTAAATCATTCTCAAACGCCTCACCTGGTCTGCGTTGGTGGGCGGGGCTTCTGCGGCTTGCGGCTCAGGCTGTTGGGTGATTGACTGTTGCTCTTGCTTCGTTGCGAATGGCTGTTGGGCTGGCTCTTTCTGGTCTGTGATTGGCTTTTGCTGCTGCATTCCTTTCGCCTGAGCTTCTTTGACCTCCTCAGTTTTGTTTTCAGCGACTAGCTCCACTTCGGTTGAGGAGGGAGTCACATCTTGGTTCGAGGCCACGGTACTGCCAGCGCGACACACATCAACAAGAGATCTGTAAAAAAACAATAAACAAAAAAAAAAACAAAAAACAAACAATAATAATAATAATAATAATAATAATAATAATAATAATAATAATAATAATAATAATAATAATAATAATAATAATAATAATAATAATAATAATAATAGATACATAAATAAAAAAGTTAATAAATGTATTGATTTTGAAACATGATAGAGGCTAAGTTTGCCCTCAGTTAGCCCTGCCCACTTCTCCCTTCTCACTCCGATATTGAGAGAAGGTTATCACAGGCTGTTGTCTAAATGGCTCTCATCCAACAAAAGTCCAAACAAATGCAAGTTTTCAGGTGGAGGATTCATCATTTGCTTATTTCAGATGGACATTTTGCTTTGTCCTGAATGTTGCACAGTATGGCATTAAACAAATCAATCACCATGCATATTACAGATCAGGTCTGTGGAGGGGAAAGTTCACTCAAATTAAGAATGCGTGCTTTTCATGTTTTGATTTTTGTTTTTCTCCAGGAAAAGCAGTAACATTGCCATGGAGACAAGCAAAAGGCAGACCCCCAACCAAAAAAGTTACACAGTGCACCTATTAAAGTAAATGCATGTAAAGAGTAAAAAGTAAAAGTATCTCACAAAAAATTTGAGGTCTAATGAAGCTTCAAATGTAGTGATTTTGATAAAGATTTGTGCTGAATTTTATTCAACAGAAACAATTGAATCAATCGGTTTTCAGGCTGGTTTTATTTGTATTTTTTGTTTGTTTTGTTTGCTCAAATTATGAAGTTGATAAAAATAAACCCCCAGACTTTTCTACAGGTCTCAGATAATAATAAAAATACTTTTACTTTTCAGTCTAGTTCAAAATTTAGCGGAGTAGAAAAGTATCCACTTTAAAATGTACTTAAGTAAAGTTCAGATACCTAAAAATTGTACTTAAATACAGCAGTTTACTACTTCTACTTCATTACGCTCCACCACTGAAGAACACCTAGTTAAGTCTTGATTCTGAGTAGTTCTGTAAAGCCTTATGCAGCTTTGAAGAGTCCGCTGTGATAATTCTAGTTGGTCTAAATTCTAAACCTACCTTTGAATGGCCGCTCTGACACAGGGGTGAAACATTTAGAAAAAGCAACACAAATATATGAAATTCAGAACTGGAGATGCAAACATGAGGTAGAATGAAATAGGCTATGAACTAACTTTATGCATAATAGTAGCAGAAGCCTGAGCTGGAAAGTACTATCTATTTATACTCAGAACTACACAGCCAAAGGAAGCACGTTCTGTTTTTCTACAGGTGGGCAGTTAAAATGATGTTCAAGTAGACTTACCCACACTTAAACAGTGTTTGGCAAGCTGCAAGCACGGCACTAAAATACTCAGTAACTATGTGTACATGGTATCACGTTTATGGTTTCAAATTCACCAATTTTTAAAGAACATATACTGAAACAAATCTCTTCAAAGTCTCTGGAAGTAAGGATCAGTACAAATTATATTGTCAACAAAAAGATTACTGGACTTTTACACAAGTTAGTGTACGAGTTACTTAAAAGGCCCATATTACTATTGCTATTATCTGATCTCTGAAATGTTGTTTCCTCATCACAAACATATCTGGAGTTGTATTTTGTTTCATTCACACATGTTTAACACACAAACCCTGCAGATCTTTAGACTGAGTTCTTCTCTCAAACAGAAAACACTCTGTTCCATCTTGTGATGTCATGTGGTGATACAGAAAGTGCTCCACAGTGTTTTTAAACTCCATACATCTTTACTAGAATCATTTGGATAATTTCAGCGCTGCCAATTTCTACTGAACCAAAGTTAAAAGGAGCTCTTAACTCGAAAACTACAGCTTTATGAGATCACAAGGTGGAACAGGGCATTTTGAGCTTTGGAGATGTAGATAGACTAATAATGCAGGATTATTCAAATATGTGTGAGTGAAACAAAACACAACTCCAAGTATGTTTTTGAGAAGGTAACAACATTATAACATGGCTTAAAGCTCACAAGAGTCAATTTTTTTTATGTGATACAGGGTCTTTAAAGCGATAGTAGATAACTTTTATATTATAGCCAAAGGAACAAAATCTCAACGGAAACAAGCAGGAGGAGGCATCACACAAACAGTGAAAAGACTGCAAAAAATTTACCACAATTATGAAGAATTATCACTTTATTTATTTTTTTCTTTCATTTTTAATCAGCTCCTTTGAAACCTCAAAATATGATATACTCAATACTTTACTTTTACACATCTCCAAATCACAATTTCACAATATCCACTTCCAATAAATATCCCAGCTTTACTCACTCACAGGTCTAACTGTACAAATTTCTCCCACCTCTATACACCTCTACACAAAACTACTCAAGTAAATGGTGAATGCATCTTATTACTACCAGGGCCTTGGAGCAGCTACAGCATTTCCATTATTGTGTATCTAATGAAGAAGCAGCTGGTCTGCTCTTACTCAGCCTCTGTTTTCTGTCCTTTGGGTAAATCAGACCCATCGTCACTGTCCTCCTTAAGTGTTGTTAACCTGGATATTTCAACACACAGGTACCATAATGAATCAGCATGGCTTTACCAGTGGTGGAACGGAACAAAGTACAAGTAGTAAAGTCAGATTCGAAGGTATCTGTACTTTACTTAAGTACATTTTACAGTGGATATGTTTTTCTTTTACTTCATTACATTTGAGAGCAGGTATCTGTACTTTCTACTCAAGTACATTTTTGAACAGGACTGAAAATAAAAAATATTTTTTATTATTGTCTGGGACATGCTTAAAAAGCTGAGGG
The DNA here is from genome assembly GCF_009829125.3 of Periophthalmus magnuspinnatus. NCBI lineage: Eukaryota > Metazoa > Chordata > Actinopteri > Gobiiformes > Gobiidae > Periophthalmus > Periophthalmus magnuspinnatus. The sequence continues at coordinate 10,065,722 of NC_047128.1, read as the reverse complement.
TTTATTTTTAACATGTTCATAATTTGAGAAAACAAAAATATGTACATATTTCAGCACAAATCTTTATCAAAATATTTGAAGCCTTATAAGTTCTCAAATTTGCGTGAAATACTTTACATAAGTACATTTAAACAGGTACTTTAATACTTTAAAAAGTCAATTTTTTCATGTGAAACTTTTACTTTAACTTGAGTATTTTTTTTGCTCCAGTATCTGTACTTTTACTTAAAGGGCCAGTATTATGCTATTTTCTGATCTATGTTATAATGTTGTTTCCTCATCACAAACAGACTTGTGAGAGTGTTTTGCTTCATTCACACATGTGTAACACACACAAACCCTGCATATTTAGGCTGGGTTCCTCTCTCAAACAGAAACAAACTGTTCCACCTTGTGATGTCATGTGGTAATACAGGATATGCTCCACTGTGTTATTAAACTCCGTACACCTTCACTAGAATCATTTGAATAATTTCAGCTTTGTAATTGCCAATCTCGACTGAACTGAAGGTAAAAAGAGCTGTTAACTTGAAAACTACCACTTCATGACATCACAAGGTGGAATAGAGCATGTTGAGCTTTGGAGATGTAGACAGACTAATAATAAATAGTTACTCAAACATGTGTGAATGAAACAAAGCACAACTTCAGGTATGTTTTTGGAGGTAACAGCATTATAACGTAGCTTAAAGCTCACAATTTTATGTAATATAGGACCTTTAAATAACAAAATTGAGTACTTCTTCCACCACTGGCCTTTACCAATAAATAATGTTTAGACTATATATATTTTTCTTAATATTGTAGGTGCTTGTATCTGATAGGTGCAGTCTAAGTAATAACTAGCAAAAGGAATCTCAAATATCTGTAAATATCTGCTTAATCTAGATTTACCAGGAGGTGACAGTATAACATAACTACTACTCTATGGGTCAAATGAAGACCTAAAAATGAAACTTGACTACACTAAAATGAGTATTAGATGGGGATCTTGTATTCAAAACCAATGTTCCATAAAATATTAATTAAAAGTTAAGAAGCAAAACTGCAGTTTTAGAGATAGACAGCTCTATGTTTAAAGGTGCGGTCTACAGACTTACTCAGGGTCATCCTCATTCTCTTCTTCTTGGATGTTTGGCAGACTAAACCACACAAACATAGTACATTTAGTAGTAGTAGTAGTAGTAATAGTAGTAATAGTAGTAGTAGTAGTAGTAGTAGTAGTAGTAGTAGTAGTAGTAGTAGTAGTAGTAGTAGTAGTAGTAGTAGTAGTTCTAAAAGTTGTAGTAGTAGTAAAAGTAGTAGTAGCAACAGTTTACTTCAGTTCAGCCTGGTCTGGTCTTAACTCTTGGCTGGTTATTAACAGTGGAAGTAGCAGTAGTGATAGTGCAGTATAGACTAGTTACTTGCAGTTGTAGTAGTATCTTCCTCTAATTTCTGAATTCTATCATTACATGAACTCAGACTTGTAGTGCAAGATATAGAAGTTAGAGTTTAATGCTATACCATGACACATTCCAGACAGAGCTATAACATTTCCATGGAGACAAGCAAGTGGCACCACCAAGTTGCATAGTGCACTTTCATTAACAATGTTAATTGAAATGTTTGTCATGATACTAAAATTTCTCACTCGATATTATTATTATTATTATTATTATTATTATTATTATTATTATTATTATTATTATTAATAATAATAATAATAATAATAATAATAATAATAATAATAATAATAATAATGATAATGATAATGATAATGATAATGATAATAATAATAATAATAATAATAATAATAATAATAATAATAACAATAATAATAATAATGCATTCGTCTTATATAGCGATTTTCCTTTACAGTTTTGTGCATCACTCCACACTATGGTGGTAAGTTACTATTGTAGCCACAGTTGCCCTGGGACAGACTGACAGAAGCAAGGCTGCCAATCTGCTCCGACCACCAACTTTCATACAGGGGAATGTAGGTGACGTGTCAAGCCTAAGGACACAACAACAGTTTCTGCCACTGGCGTTCCACTGTGGCACCTGGAATTCCTAGCAGTCTCCCATCCAGGTACTAACCAGGCCCAGCACTGCTTGGCTTCTGAGATCTGACAAGATCAGACTTTGACAAGGAGGTTTGGCCACAGTATACTGTAAACTCGAATAGACTTGACACTCAGTACTGATTCTGATACCACCATGATAATAAAAAAAACCTTTACTTAGACAATAGAATGTGATTTTGAACATTAAAGGGTAGTACTTTAGGGATAAGAGCAGATGTAAAAGTGTGTAAAAGTACTCACTGATCTTGTGGTTCAGTGATGGAGTCTATGATGATCTTTGCTGCATGTTCCTGCTCCAGTTGTCTCACAGCCTCCTCTGCTGCTCTGAGGGCCAACTCCTCTGCAGCACGAGCTGCAGCCAGACGCTCCAACTGCAGCCTACAGGACAAAACAAGAAATAGTGCTGGGATTTACAATGAAAAAGAATTCTGGCCTTTTTCGGCCCAGTCCACTTTTGCCCTAAATGCAACTAAACTGTGCTTTCTTTATGGTGGCACTTCCAGTTAAGTGGGAATCCCATTTATTTCAATGGAGAATTTGAGAAAAGTTTTGCTGCTAAACTCTGATATAAAGTAGTGTTGATTTGTGTAAAAGCGATTCTCTGGAGGCTTTAAAACGGCTCAACCTGAATCACAATGATGGCGCCCATGGCAGCAAGTCCTATAGTTTCATAGCCTGGCTTTAAGGGGACACAAGGTACATTTTGTGCTGGATGGTCCACCACACGTACATGTCTCCATTAAGATGTTATTGCATTGGGTGAAATGTTCAGCAGCAAGGTATTAAACTTATTAAACTTATCTATTTGATAGGAGGCAACACCACCAGGTCAGATCTGTGGAGAGATGAGATTATTTACAGTAGGAAACCGCATTTTCTTTTAGCAGTAAAAACTCCTGTAATTGAATACATTTAGAGTGTATTTACTAATGATATATTTAACCTTTGTCTTAACAAGAAGAGGCAAGGTATTAAAGTTCTGACAGGTATTAAAGTTTGATCAGTTTAATGTGGTATTATGGAACATTCCAAGCAAAGCAATAGCATGTCTGTGAAGAAAGTGTCAGATGCCCTACCAGAAAAGCTACATAA